>NC_089595.1:36943297-37243297 GCF_019320115.1 Miscanthus floridulus
CCGTCATGGCCGACCGGGTTCAGAAAGCGCCGGACGCGTGTGCGCCGCGCGTCGACGGCCGGCTGACCGCGCCTGGCCACGCGCCGTGCGCCTCCTGGCGTCGCAGCCAGTGCCTTGAAGCCATCCCGTGCCTGCCCGAATGCACTCGCCGCGCCATTTGCCTTTCTCCTTCTCCTTCCTCCGCGCGCACGGCGACCAGAGCACCGAGCACCGCCGAGCAAATTCCACCCAAACCCGAGCGCCATTGCTCGATTCCTCTGACCAACAGCTCCTTCGTGAGTCTCTCCACGTCCCCGACCCCACCGCCACTCCGTTTTTCGCCTCAGGTAGCTATCACCGCGTAGGCGACTCCACCGGGTCGCCATGACCGCCGCCGGCCGGGCGCGCGCCTTGCCGTGCTGCTCGAGCCCCTTCCATCCCTTTCTCCCCCTTGCGTTAGGTTCGGTGAGAGCTACTGAAGCTCTTTGAGTCGGCTATAAGGGCCGAGACGCCTTGGCCTCACCGGAGCCGGCAGTGCCGTGGCCGAGCGCCGCCGTGGCCATAGCCACCCCCGCTAGAGGCGTCAATAGCTGTGTCTAAGGGCTTCCTTAGGTCCGCTAGGTTGAGGTGAACCCGTAGGCACCGTTGGTCTCGCCGGAGAAGTCACCGACGGCGAGATACGCCGTCGCCTTTCTCCGCTCCCCTGCTTGTCTCGCTGTCACGCGGGACCCGGCGGTCAGCCGCCGAGACTCAGGCGGGAGTCCAGCCTGGGCCGCTGGCGCGCGTCTTGGGCCGCGCCTGTGTGCTCGCGGGCCGCCATTACGTGGGCTGGCCCAGCTGTGGCTGAGTGTTTTTCCGATTTCGTTTTATTTATTTAATTCACAGATTGATGTACATCTTGAAAAATATGTAGCTCCTAGTATCTAGATCCAAATGCTATGGTTCAAATTTTGTTAAGTTCCTGGTCATGTCTAGTATTTAACAAAAATAATATATGAGCACATGTTTTAGAAATTTTTGATGAATTAATTAGGACTTTGAAATGTGTTTTTAGATGCATGCAAATTTGTTTGAATTTTATCTTGAGTTTCTGTGGTCCAAAAATTATGAAATTTTGTGGGTCCTCTATTTTGGTTTATTAGAAGCTCTGGTAAAAATTTCAGAGCTAGTGCATGTGTAGTTTTTAAGTTATAGAATTTCCTTTTATTAATAAGTGGATCTTGTGTGAATTTTCATAATTTTTCTATTGATCCAGTGAAGGTGAAATTTGATGGGTGCTATTCTTGTGATAGAAGGATGCTAGGAAAAATGGGAAATCTGTTGCTTGACACTTTTCATTAGGATTTCTTAATTATGCCATTTTAAGCCAGTATGCCTTATCATTTTTGTGTAGACTGTTATACTTACTTAATGGCTTTGAAATTTTTATGGTAGTCTATGTAAAGCATGAGATAGGTACTGTAATTTTTGTAGATTTTTGTAAACAGTTTTACTATATATTGCTTTAATCACCTAATTAACTAGATAAATTAGAAAAAGATATTAAATCATTTATTTAGAAGTTAGCACTATACTTTCTGATGTTTCTTAGGTATGAAAAACAAGTTGGTAAACTTGGTTTGGTCAAATTAGGCTTTTGAACAATCATTAAATAAAAGTTAGTAACCCTGTCATTGCGAGACAGATTCCTAGGTCTACTGGAATGGAATTTGGTTAACTTCAGAATCATGCTTTGATGTTTACAAACAAATTGTAGAGAATTTCATAAGCTTTTCAGAATGTCCTCTTGCCAGTCAATTGGAGTTATAGAACTCTGGTTATGATAGAATTAAGTTACTACTTGTTGCATATGAAGCTTTAACTGTTATTTTAAGTATGTCTTTACTATCCTAAGTTCATGGTACTGTTCCTAGGTGTTAGGCCTTTAACTGAAGATGAGCATCTTTATCTTAGGTTATGCAAGCTAGGTAAGTTGCTCTTGTTATTTAAGTTAAGTTGGATACATGCTTAAAGTGATTTGAATAGAGCTAAGTACTCGGTAAACGAGTGTCCAGTAATACTTTCGTAAACACTCACTGTGATTCATTCATCATGAGCATCACGTCATTCCTTATGCATCCATGATATTCATCGTTTGCATCGGCATGCAATAGGTGTATCGGAAGGAGTAACCCTGCTGGAATTCGAGGAACTGAACGAGCAGCAGCAGCCGACACCGGAGATTCAGGAGGAGCAGCCTTCAGGAGAAGTGCCAGACGAGGTCGCCGTTGAGTGCCCTGACCACCGTCCTTGCAACTTTGTGAAAGGCAAGCCCCGGAGCATATTAAGCCTCCTATTTTCCGAACTGCAGTTACAGTATTGTTATTACATATATTGTTGCATTAAGTTTAGGTGTTGGATGCAAACACTTGCTGCATTGGTTACCCATTCCTTGTCCAGATATTGTTACCCTGAACCCTATGTAGCTCAGGCTCGAGTAGTGCTTAGCCCTGCTTAAACGCGGTAGAAGTCGGGTGATTTCCTGTCACCTGCGAGATATAGGATGATACATGTGGCACGGTTGGCTATATTTGCTATCGTGGAAAAGAACTAGTCTTAATTTGAAATGAAGACCGGACGGAGGCTTGCCGGTTTGCAGTGACTCCGTCTGTGTCGATTAAGGACTGGATCTTGGAGCCTTTCCTGTTCATGTTGAACGCATGCCTCTCTCTTAGTTGGCCGGCCTGAAGACCGACCGCGAAGCCGAGTAGCTCAACTCAGGCCGGGAGTCGATAAGTATAAAGTACGCCTCGGAAGGGAGCCGTAGGCGTGAGTCCAAGGGCAGGTGATTTAAAAGTCCTGATCGTCCTGGCAGAAGGGTAATCCCTGAGAGCGCTGGCGCTGATCGAACCCGCGAATTTGGTTCCTGAGTTGTACCAAAGGTGACCCACGGCTACCCTTGCTAAGTATGCCAGGGTGAGAGTTAGGAATACCCCCTCAGCTGAGTTGCAATTCGATTCGAATCGCCGTCTCTCCCGGTTAGTGAGAACTTGACGGGTTTATCTCCAATGTAGATACACTTAATAACATAATGGTTCGGAAATGATGATATGATGATGACAGCCTTATTATACCTGCTATGGTTAATATTGTTTGCTCCTAATAAGTGAGTGCTCTAGTACAGGTGCTAATCTAGTAGACAGGTAAATAATGATAAGCTTGATGCTAAGTTTAAATTGGTTACTGTAATCATAAGCTCTTTTATGCAACTGTGTCAAGCTAGCCCACCTGAAAAGCCTTGCATGATCCTTGGTGTCTTTTGTTTCTGATTTTCGTCGGGTAAGTCTAGCTGAGTACCTTCTCGTACTCAGGGTTTATTTCCCACCTGTTGCAGATGACCAGTTCTACTTTGGTTGCTGCAAGTACTGCCTTCTCCCTGCTGGGGATGAAGACTAGACCGTTGGGCGCGGTTTCTACTAGTTCTCGTACCTGATAATGCTTTTGTGGGACATGACTCTGATCTTGGCAATGTATTTGAAAACTATGATGTTTTGTACTAAACTATGTTGCTTCCGCACACTCAAACTTGGTTTGTAATATTTATTTGACTCTGATGGATGTAACCCGAATGCTACTTATGAAATGTTGTAACGGATGATGTGTTGTGTTGAATCATTACGATCTTGGTTTGTATGTCGAGAGTTGGTTGAAATCCTTCGTGATTTCCGGACTACCGGGATTATGGGAGCTTAAGTACCGGAATTTGATCGCTTCGGTGATTGTTTTTGTACTTACGTTCTTATGATTTGGTCGGTTCTGTTACAGCTGGCATCAGAGCAAGATTTGACACTAAACACGTCATTTGTGTATTTAAAACAAAAGTATTTGTGAAAATCCTAAATTAAATACTAAGTATTGCCAGTGGTCATATCCCTTATGCCCAAATAAGGACTCTTAGGTGGCTTATTAAAGTACTAACTTGGGGGTTCCTGCTTGTTTCTGTTTTGTCGTCCATACGGCGTGCTATAGTATGGATGCCATCCACTTGGGTGGTAATGTATGGATCAAAATACCTCTACGCTCTGGTAAGTGTGAGTTGTGAGAGCATGACCGTCCAATCGTCGGTCTAGGGGAGAGTAGTTGTGGTTGCTCGCATACTTACATGTTTAACCATGTATTTATGAGAGTACTTAATTGTGGGTATCTCTGACGGGTAGCTGTGATACTAGGGTATATACATCAGGGGATGTATGTATGAAAGTATTTAGTTATTGCCTGCTTTTATGCATTTTGGGAAATTACTGGGCTGAAATGAAATCTTCTGCAGGTACGCTAACAACGTATCGTTGTAGATCGACTAGTTATCGTATACGAGAGAACGTATGTATGCCACCATATATTTCGCTAGCCTTTAAATTTTTCTAGGTTTGTGAGGACGTACGGATCGTGCATGCATCATGTTCAAGCATACATGGCATTTCTTGCATTACTCCCTCCTTAAAATTGATGGTCCCGAATAATTAAATTTCGCATCCCTTAAATGATTCTCCCCTTACGTTATAACTTTTTGCTACAGATGGCGCGCACGAAACGCACTGCTCGCAAGTCCGCTGGAGGTAGGGCGCCTCGTCATCGTTTAGCTCCTCGTGAGCCCCGTCCTGAACCTACTGAGGCAGAAAGGCTGAGGGCAGAGCTAGCTCAGGTGACTGCTGAAAGGACTGCAGTTCAGCAGCGTTTGGAGCAAGTCACGCTGGAACGGGATCAAGAGAACCTAGAGGTTCAAAGGTTGACAGTTGCTCACCGCAACTGTGAGCGTATGTTGGTTCACATGTTAAACCAACGGAATGAAGCCTGGCACGAGGAGAATGTGTTGAGAGCAAGGCAGGTTGAGCTAGAGCAGCAGTTGGCAGCTGCAGAAGAGTACAATGACAATCTCCATGAGGAGGTTCACCTACTGCATAATCAACTTCACCCTATCCTGCCACCAGATGATGAGAATGAGATGGGTTCTGGTGTCATCATGGCTGAAGGTGATGATGACATGGAAGTCAATGGACCTGAGGACGCTCCACCTGATGAGGAGGAAGATGAGGAGTTAGAGCCTCCTAGTGATGAAGATGGAGGAGAGATCCTCGACACTGACTCCGAGGACGATGCGTAGTTTAGCTTACTACTGAGCTAATGCACTAGATCTAGTCTTTTGTTGATCATCATGCATGAACAAGTAACTTTGTAGCAAGTTAATCGTTGGGATGTAATATCGAACCCTATGTTACCCTTGATGTAAGTTGGGACCACTATGGCTCGATGTAACTTATCAAACGTATTATGCTTCACGTATGTGAGCTTTTGTGGAATTTCGCCTTTGCGATTTATGGATCTCATTGTTGGTTAAGTTCATCGCATTCATAGGTCAATTGATGCGCTTGATGAGTTGTGTGATTGTGATGAATGATTGTGCCTCGGTTGATTATTTAAATACATTCCCTCCAATGGACCTAGTTTGGCATAATTATACGGTTCATCTACAAAAATTTCCACATCGTCAGTGCTCATTGGCTATACATTTTGCAGATGGCTCATAACCTTCGTCGCGGTCGTGGCATGGGAAATGAGGAACAACCACCTCCGCCACCGCCCACACCAGCTGAGCTAATGCAGACAATTGTGGAGAGTCAGCGCATGCTAGCTGAGGCTATGCGCCAGATGGCCAACCGTGAGGATCGGCATGCCCGCCAGGGACCCGAGCCGAACCAGTATAGCACTTTTAAGGACTTCATGGACACAAAGCCTCCTATCTTTCGTGAGGCAGAAGAACCCTTACAAGCGGATGAATGGTTGAGCACGATAGAGCAAAGATTTGGATTGCTCCGTTTGACTGAAGGCATGAAGGCTACGTACGTAGGACACCAGCTCCAAGGTCCTGCAGGCATCTGGTGGACCCATCATAGGACCACCTTCCCTGCTAACGTTGAGATCGTCTGGAACCAGTTCCAGGCAGCCTTCAGGGGACACTTTATCCCTCCTGGTCTCATGGCCATCAAGCATACTGAGTTTATGAAGCTCACCCAAGGCAATAAGAGTCTCAATGAGTACCTCCAAGCATTCAACAACTTAGCAAGATATGCTCCTGAGTTCGTCGATACTGACACCAAGAGAATAGCTAGCTTCAAGAGGGGACTTTCCCCAAAACTAATGAAGTCAATGGGCAACTGCAAGTGTGTCACCTTCAATGAGTTTATCAGTGACACTCTAACTCAGGAGAACAATGACAAGATATATGCTGCTTCTAAGAACCGAAAAAGGAACTTTGAGGCTGGTGCTTCCCAGTCCAAGGCTCCAATGGTATCTAAGGCCCCGTACCGTCCACCCACTGCTAATGTCCGGTACCGCCCACCGCAGAAGAAGAACCAAGCTAAAACCGGTTTCCGCAAGGGGTATACCATTTCCTTGCCGAAGAATACATCTGGGCAGAGTAGCTCCAATGTTCCACCATCAAACAGGCCGTGCTGGAACTGTAACCAACCTGGTCATTGGGCAAACAGATGTCCCCATCCTCCCAAGAATGCTCAAGGAAACGTCCGTCAGGGGCGTGTTCACTATACTACAGTGGAGGAAATTCCTGCTGGTGAAGTGGTCACCGCTGGTAAGTTTCTTGTTAATGATCACCCTGCAGTTGTGCTCTTTGATTCGGGTGCTTCGCACTCCTTTGTGAGTTCTACTTTTGCATCTGAGCATAATATGAATGTGATTACAATCGTCAAGGGTGGGTATTGTATTAGTGCTGCTGGAAATAATATCCTGACGAACCAAGTAGTTAAGGATGTAAAGATTGAGATCGGGGATCGAGAGTTCCTTGTGGATCTTGTAGTTCTACCAGGGGTAGGAATCGATGTAATCCTAGGAATGAAGTGGATGAGCGGGAATGGAGTGTTGATCGATACATCAACCCGTGTGGTTATGTTGAGGGATCCTGTGGATAAGAAGGGTTTTCTAGTGCAGTTACCTCATGATATTGCTATCCACAGTGCAGCCAATGCTACCTTAGCCAAAGCCATTAAGGATCTACCGGTTGTCTGTGAGTTTCCAGATGTCTTTCCTGATGACTTGCCTGGATTACCTCCGGACCGTGATGTAGAATTCAAGATAGAACTCATTCCGGGTACGGCTCCCATTTCTCGAAGGCCCTATAGAATGCCGCCCAATGAGTTGGCTGAGCTGAAGAGTCAGTTGAATGAGCTATTGAAGAAAGGGTTGATTCGGCCTAGTTCTTCTCCTTGGGGTTGTCCAGCTATATTTGTGAAGAAGAAGGACGAGTCTCTACGCATGTGCGTGGATTATCGCCCCCTTAATGCTGTTACTATCAAGAACAAATACCCTCTTCCTCGCATCGATATTCTGTTTGATCAGCTTTCTAAAGCTAAGGTATTCTCCAAGATCGATTTGCGGTCTGGCTATCATCAGATCAAAATTCGTCCTGAAGATATACCTAAGACGGCTTTCTCTACTCGTTATGGCTTGTTCGAATACCTCGTCATGTCATTTGGGTTGACCAATGCTCCGGCACACTTTATGTACCTGATGAATTCTGTATTCATGCCGGAATTGGACAAATTTGTCGTCGTGTTCATTGATGATATCCTGATATATTCTCAGAATGAAAAAGAGCATGCTGAACATCTGAGAATTGTTTTAACTCGGCTACGTGACAACCAGCTTTATGCTAAGTTCAGCAAGTGCGAGTTCTGGTTGAACAAGATACCTTTTCTTGGTCATGTACTATCTGGTGATGGAATTTCGGTTGACCCTACTAAGGTGCAAGAAGTTCTTGAGTGGAAGGCACCTACTACGGTCACAGAAGTCCGAAGTTTTCTGGGTCTGGCTGGCTATTATCGTCGCTTTATCCCAGATTTCTCAAAGATCGCCAAGCCCATGACTCGACTACTGCAAAAGGATGAGAAGTTTGAGTGGACTCCGAAGTGTGAAGAGGCTTTCCACACTTTGCGGACCTTACTAACCTCTGCTCCTGTATTGGCACAGCCTGACATCGGGAAGCCTTTTGATATCTACTGCGATGCATGTGGCACCGGTTTGGGGTGTGTCCTTATGCAGGAGGGTCGAGTAATTGCTTATGCTTCGCGCCAGCTCCGAAAGCATGAAGTCAACTATCCTACCCATGACTTAGAACTGGCCGCAGTTGTTCATGCCCTGAAGATTTGGAGACATTACTTGCTGGGTAATGTGTGCAACATCTATACTGACCATAAAAGCCTCAAGTACATTTTTACTCAACCCGAGTTGAACATGCGTCAACGGCGCTGGTTAGAATTGATCAAAGACTACAACCTTCAAGTGCATTACCATCCTGGTAAGGCAAATGTGGTTGCTGATGCCTTAAGCAGAAAGGCCCATTGCAATTCCTTAGTTAGTGAAGACTTTCATCTGGCACACCTCCTTCATCCTGTAGTACTCCACAATATCACTGTGGATTGCTCTCTTAGAAGTCGAATTATCGAACTCCAGAAGACGGATGTGGGTGTGTTTCACATCAAGCGGAAAATGAAAGAGAAAGAGACCAAGCACTTTAAAGTCGATGACAAGGGAATTCTCTGGTTTAATGATAGGCTTGTGGTACCTAAAGATAAAGAACTTAGAAATCAAATTATGAATGAAGCCCATTCTTCAAAATTGTCCATCCATCCTGGTAGCAGTAAAATGTATCAAGATCTCAAGCTATATTATTGGTGGACCAAGATGAAGAAAGAAATCGCAGCTTATGTGGCAAGGTGTGATAACTGTTGCAGAGTCAAGGCTATTCACATAAGGCTCGGACTATTGCAGCCACTATCTATTCCTGGCTGGAAGTGGGAAGAAATTAGTATGGATTTTATTGTTGGACTACCCACTACCAAAAAGGGTTGTGATTCCATCTGGGTTATCGTAGATCGTCTAACTAAATCTGCTCACTTTATTCCGGTCAAGTCTACCTATCATCCTCACAATTATGCTGAGATTTATTTTCAACAAGTGGTACGTCTCCATGGTGTACCCAAATCCATTGTTTCTGATAGAGGCCCTCAGTTCATGGCTCGCTTTTGGGAGTGCTTACATCAGAATCTTGGCACTCATCTAATCCGCAGTTCTGCCTATCATCCGCAAACATCAGGACAGACTGAGCGTGTTAATCAAATTCTTGAAGACATGCTTAGAGCTTGTCTTATCTCTTGCAAAGGCTCTTGGGAAGACTGGTTACCTCTCGCTGAATTCTCTTATAACAACAGTTATCAAGAGAGTATCAAAATGGCTCCTTTTGAAGCTCTTTATGGCCGCAAGTGTAGAACTCCTTTGAACTGGGTGGAACCCGGAGAAAGAAGATTCTATGGCATTGATTTTGTAAAAGAAGCCGAAGAGCAAGTCCGAACTATACAGAAGAATATGACTGCCGCTCAGGCCAGACAAAAGAGTTATGCTGACAAGAGGAGAAAACCTATTGAGTTTGAAGTAGGTGACCATGTTTATCTGAAGGTATCCCCTATGAAAGGAGTCAAGCGTTTTGGAATTAAAAGGAAGCTTGAGCCTCGATATGTTGGACCCTACCGCATTATCGAGAAAAGTGGAAGAGTAGCCTATAAACTCGATCTACCCCGTGAGATGGGAGCTATATTTCCGGTATTCCATGTGTCCCAGCTGAAGAAGTGTCTTCGTATTCCCGAGGAAAGAATAGCAACAAGGAAAGTCAACTTGAAATCTGATCTTTCTTATGAGGAAAAGCCCGTGCAAGTTCTGGATACTCAAGAAAGAGTGACTCGTACACGAGTGGTTAAGATATACAAGGTAGTTTGGAGTAATCATAGTGAGCGGGATGCAACCTGGGAGCGGGAAGATTATTTAAAAGAAAACTATCCAGCTTTTTATATTAAATGGTACGCTTTCCAAATCTCGGGACGAGATTTTTCTAAGGGGGGAGGGCTGTAACACCCTAGGTGTTTGGCTTCCACTAATTGCATTTCATTCATAAGCATGTGCATTATCTATATCATCATGTCATTATCATTGAAACATACATATGCAACATTTGAAATTGTATGTGTTTCGTATTTGAGTGCTTATGAATGATAGTAGTGCAACTTGAGAATGCAACATGAAATTCTTATACTTGGAAACATGGCAACATGGTAGAAAGATGACAAGTGTAGAATAACAACCAAGCCATGAAACATATGAAACATTTCATTGCAACATATGATTGAATTGTTTGTTTTAATTGTTTTATTTCATGTGATCATTAGAAGTGATATAACAACTTTGTAAAATGGTTGATCATGGTCTAATACACCTTAACTACATTTAGTTTACTTGTTGGAACATTATTCATGTAGGTCAAAATGACAGAATTGCCCTTGAATGGAGGTTTGACTAGAATTGACCATAAGAGTCTCATTGTTTGACTGTTTAAAAAGTGCAACTTAGAGACTTTGCATGGCTGTGCACTCTTTACAAAAGTTGTAGCAAATTTATCAAGGAACAAAAGTTGTTTTATAGCCAAGTCATGAAAATGTGTGGAACATGGTCAAACATGGCCCACAAGTCAGAGATACATGCTGTTCTCAACACTTAGAAAAATATTCTAAGTCATAGTGTTTTCCAGTTGCATCAAGCCAACTTTAGCTTCATGTAACTTCGGATCCATGACGTTTTAGGTGTTTATCATGGAAAAGAAATTGTAGAGGGAATATAGGTCTACAGCTTTGATGTTCATGTCTTCCACTAACTCGTCACGGATTAGGAGATAATTATCGTCGAACATGCTCTGTCAGTCGGGACAATGGAGGACTGAATCGTGTTTTCAGAAAACGGTCAGTGACCGTCATAGCCGACCGGGTTCAGAAAGCGCCGGACGCGTGTGCGCCGCGCGTCGACGGCCGGCTGACCGCGCTGGCCACGCGCCGTGCGCCTCCTGGCGTCGCAGCCGCGCCTTGAAGCCATCCCGCGCCTGCCCGAATGCACTCGCCGCGCCATTTGCCTTTCTCCTTCTCCTTCCTCCGCGCGCACGGCGACCAGAGCACCGAGCACCGCCGAGCAAATTCCACCCAAACCCGAGCGCCATTGCTCGATTCCTCTGAACCACAGCTCCTTCGTGAGTCTCTCCACGTCCCTGACCCCACCGCCACTCCATTTTTCGCCTCAGGTAGCTATCACCGCGTAGGCGGCTCCACCGGGTCGCCATGACCGCCGCCGGCCGGGCGCGCGCCTTGCCGTGCTGCTCGAGCCCCTTCCATCCCTTTCTCCCCCTTGCGTTAGGTTCGGTGAGAGCTACTGAAGCTCTTTGAGTCGGCTATAAGGGCCGAGACGCCTTGGCCTCACCGGAGCCGGCAGTGCCGTGGCCGAGCGCCGCCGTGGCCATAGCCACCCCCGCTAGAGGCGTCAATAGCTGTGTCTAAGGGCTTCCTTAGGTCCGCTAGGTTGAGGTGAACCCGTAGGCACCGTTGGTCTCGCCGGAGAAGTCACCGACGGCGAGATACGCCGTCGCCTTCCTCCGCTCCCCTGCTTGTCTCGCTGTCACGCGGGACCCGGCGGTCAGCCGCCGAGACTCAGGCGGGAGTCCAGCCTGGGCCGCTGGCGCGCGTCTTGGGCCGCGCCTGTGTGCTCGCGAGCCGCCATTACGTGGGCTGGCCCAGCTGTGGCTGAGTGTTTTTCCGATTTCGTTTTATTTATTTAATTCACAGATTGATGTACATCTTGAAAAATATGTAGCTCCTAGTATCTAGATCCAAATGCTATGGTTCAAATTTTGTTAAGTTCCTGGTCATGTCTAGTATTTAACAAAAATAATATATGAGCACATGTTTTAGAAATTTTTGATGAATTAATTAGGACTTTGAAATGTGTTTTTAGATGCATGCAAATTTGTTTGAATTTTATCTTGAGTTTCTGTGGTCCAAAAATTATGAAATTTTGTGGGTCCTCTGTTTTGGTTTATTAGAAGCTCTAGTAAAAATTTCAGAGCTAGTGCATGTGTAGTTTTTAAGTTATAGAATTTCCTTTTATTAATAAGTGGATCTTGTGTGAATTTTCATAATTTTTCTATTGATCCAGTGAAGGTGAAATTTGATGGGTGCTATTCTTGTGATAGAAGGATGCTAGGAAAAATGGGAAAATCTGTTGCTTGACACTTTTCATTAGGATTTCTTAATTATGCCATTTTAAGCCAGTATGCCTTATCATTTTTGTGTAGACTGTTATACTTACTTAATGGCTTTGAAATTTTTATGGTAGTCTATGTAAAGCATGAGATAGGTACTGTAATTTTTGTAGATTTTTGTAAACAGTTTTACTATATATTGCTTTAATCACCTAATTAACTAGATAAATTAGAAAAAAGATATTAAATCATTTATTTAGAAGTTAGCACTATACTTTCTGATGTTTCTTAGGTATGAAAAACAAGTTGGTAAACTTGGTTTGGTCAAATTAGGCTTTTGAACAATCATTAAATAAAAGTTAGTAACCCTGTCATTGCGAGACAGATCCTAGGTCTACTGGAATGGAATTTGGTTAACTTCAGAATCATGCTTTGATGTTTACAAACAAATTGTAGAGAATTTCATAAGCTTTTCAGAATGTCCTCTTGCCAGTCAATTGGAGTTATAGAACTCTGGTTATGATAGAATTAAGTTACTACTTGTTGCATATGAAGCTTTAACTGTTATTTTAAGTATGTCTTTACTATCCTAAGTTCATGGTACTGTTCCTAGGTGTTAGGCCTTTAACTGAAGATGAGCATCTTTATCTTAGGTTATGCAAGCTAGGTAAGTTGCTCTTGTTATTTAAGTTAAGTTGGATACATGCTTAAAGTGATTTGAATAGAGCTAAGTACTCGGTAAACGAGTGTCCAGTAATACTTTCGTAAACACTCACTGTGATTCATTCATCATGAGCATCACGTCATTCCTTATGCATCCATGATATTCATCGTTTGCATCGGCATGCAATAGGTGTACCGGAAGGAGTAACCCTGCTGGAATTCGAGGAACTGAACGAGCAGCAGCAGCCGACACCGGAGATTCAGGAGGAGCAGCCTTCAGGAGAAGTGCCAGACGAGGTCGCCGTTGAGTGCCCTGACCACCGTCCTTGCAACTTTGTGAAAGGCAAGCCCCGGAGCATATTAAGCCTCCTATTTTCCGAACTGCAGTTACAGTATTGTTATTACATATATTGTTGCATTAAGTTTAGGTGTTGGATGCAAACACTTGCTGCATTGGTTACCCATTCCTTGTCCAGATATTGTTACCCTGAACCCTATGTAGCTCAGGCTCGAGTAGTGCTTAGCCCTGCTTAAACGCGGTAGAAGTCGGGTGATTTCCTGTCACCTGCGAGATATAGGATGATACATGTGGCACGGTTGGCTATATTTGCTATCGTGGAAAAGAACTAGTCTTAATTTGAAATGAAGACCGGACGGAGGCTTGCCGGTTTGCAGTGACTCCGTCTGTGTCGATTAAGGACTAGATCTTGGAGCCTTTCCTATTCATGTTGAACGCATGCCTCTCTCTTAGTTGGCCGGCCTGAAGACCGACCGCGAAGCCGAGTAGCTCAACTCAGGCCGGGAGTCGATAAGTATAAAGTACGCCTCGGAAGGGAGCCGTAGGCGTGAGTCCAAGGGCAGGTGATTTAAAAGTCCTGATCGTCCTGGCAGAAGGGTAATCCCTGAGAGCGCTGGCGCTGATCGAACCCGCGAATTTGGTTCCTGAGTTGTACCAAAGGTGACCCACGGCTACCCTTGCTAAGTATGCCAGGGTGAGAGTTAGGAATACCCCCTCAGCTGAGTTGCAATTCGATTCGAATCGCCGTCTCTCCCGGTTAGTGAGAACTTGACGGGTTTATCTCCAATGTAGATACACTTAATAACATAATGGTTCGGAAATGATGATATGATGATGACAGCCTTATTATACCTGCTATGGTTAATATTGTTTGCTCCTAATAAGTGAGTGCTCTAGTACAGGTGCTAATCTAGTAGACAGGTAAATAATGATAAGCTTGATGCTAAGTTTAAATTGGTTACTGTAATCATAAGCTCTTTTATGCAACTGTGTCAAGCTAGCCCACCTGAAAAGCCTTGCATGATCCTTGGTGTCTTTTGTTTCTGATTTTCGTCGGGTAAGTCTAGCTGAGTACCTTCTCGTACTCAGGGTTTATTTCCCACCTGTTGCAGATGACCAGTTCTACTTTGGTTGCTGCAAGTACTGCCTTCTCCCTGCTGGGGATGAAGACTAGACCGTTGGGCGCGGTTTCTACTAGTTCTCGTACCTGATAATGCTTTTGTGGGACATGACTCTGATCTTGGCAATGTATTTGAAAACTATGATGTTTTATACTAAACTATGTTGCTTCCGCACACTCAAACTTGGTTTGTAATATTTATTTGACTCTGATGGATGTAACCCGAATGCTACTTATGAAATGTTGTAACGGATGATGTGTTGTGTTGAATCATTACGATCTTGGTTTGTATGTCGAGAGTTGGTTGAAATCCTTCGTGATTTCCGGACTACCGGGATTATGGGAGCTTAAGTACCGGAATTTGATCGCTTCGGTGATTGTTTTTGTACTTACGTTCTTATGATTTGGTCGGTTCTGTTACACTGGGAAAGTCAGGACATCAGTCATTGTCTGGAGTTATCTTTAGCAGAGACACCCAGGAATGACTCCCTTCTGATAGCAGCTTCTCATTTTTGGTCTGACGCCATCAATGCTTTTATCTTCGGTCATGGTATTATGACCATCACTCTAGCCGACGTATTCATGATGACTGGCTTGAATGTGTCATTGCCAGTATATCCCTACAAATACAAAAGCAAAAGTAACCAAAGAGCCATCAGCTCTAGATGTGGATGGGTCAGACATATTCAGAACTACATGAATGCATCTGGCGCCGTTTCTGACAAAGAGTTGAAAGCCTTCATGAATATGTGGCTATGCAGATTCATCTTCTGTGGAAAATCCAATGAACCAACCCTGAATCACATGGTAATGGCTGAAGACTTAGCTGCAGGCACTCAGATCCCACTAGGCAAATATCTCTTAGGGTCTGCTTATCATATGATGCATCAGATCACCCTTCAGATGCGCCAAGGTGGAGAAATTTCTTGTGTGAATGGTCCCTGGTGGCTAATTCAAATGTGGCTCCAACTATATATGCATCAGATAACCCCTGTGAGCCTCTTCAACCTAAGTTTCCCCTCAGTTAACTATGCTGAAGGCAGCACAGCAAAGGTTAAGGCTTGTTAGACTTATGGGGAAGCAGCAGCATCTATAAGCATTGATATAGACATTGGTCATTTCTTCAAGCTATTTTTCAAAGGATTCGGCAATGTGCTCTGGTTTCCTTACAGAGAAAATGAAGATCTGACTTTGCCCTGCAAGTTTAGCTATGAAATTGGTTGTTCAGGCCAAGAATCCACGGAGATCTTCAACTCCTTTATCAAACCTTGCACTCTGTCAGCTGAATTTCATCATGGGAGATTAGTACAATCAACCTATGAATTCTATTACCCAAACATGGTGGCCAGACAATTAGGATGCGGCCAACTGCCTCCAAAATTCCTCTTCTCAACAATCATAAAGTCAAGGGAAATAATAACAGAAGGAATGGAAGCCAAGAAGGTCTTTGAATTAGGATGGGAATTGCCAATATACGAACCATCTCCATTTGGGCTAATAGATGTTGCTCATCCCTTCTTTGTTTCTTGGTGGCAAGAATGGCATGCTCATATCTTCAATATATCAGTTCATTCTTTATGCAAAAATTTGCAACCTGATTTTGCTTCTGACAGTGAGGTAATTTCATTATGCCCATCATTTCTCGTTCTTGAATCCACTTCTCACTTTAACATCTGGTCATGCACAGGATCTTGAGCTTACTCCCCCAGCCAAAGCAATCCAGTACTATTCGGCTGGTCCCAAGCCTGCTCTGGGGTTTGATGCTCCAGACTTGAAGGAATTCATGAAAACTCCTGTAACTTTGGATTCAGCACCTTTAAAGGCATTCATGAAAACTTCTGCTACTTCAGCTGCTGCATCTTCAAGAGGAAAAAGCAAAAGGAAAACACCTGAAAGTTTCCTCTTACCCAAGAAACCAAGGACCAAGAAAGCCAGATTACCTCCTAAGGTATGAACCTTTTATTTTCTTTATCAAGTTAACAACCTTACTTAGCAGTAAACTTGACCATCTCTACATTCACTTCTTCCATTGCAGCCACAAGTTGAAATTCCCACACTGGGTAATACCTCAGCGCCTACAGAACCAACCCCTGAAGTTTCTATTGAAGATGAAGAAATTCATGATAGCGAAATTTCAGAGACTCACGAAGCTGAAGGTTCAAGGGTTTATAAACCTGATGAGACTATAGGTAGCATTGTTCAACCAATTCTCTTTTCCCTTCCTTCAATAACATCTATTCTCTTATGCTCATTATCATTTACTTTACTGAAAACAGATGAAATCTTAGATAAACTGGCAAGGGAAACCTCTCCTGATCAAGCTCTAAACCTGTCCCCTCTGAATCTTTAGCCAAGTTCCCCAGCAAGCCATGGTATAACCCATCCTGATGATCAACCAGCTCAGCAGGTAATCCTTTGTTTTAACCTATATTTTTAGCAAAATTACCTAATCGGCTAACACCTTCTTTCTTTTCTTTTCTTTAGAAGAACATCACTAAACCGACCACCAGCTACTCCTTCTCTATTGAGGACTACGTCATTGAGAAAGGTGAAGAGATCACTTCCCATCAAACCTTATCACTGGAAAACCAGGCTCGGCTAAAAGAAGTGATCATTCTGCTGAACAAGGATACCATCAGTCTGGTTCAGGATGCAGGCCAGATAAAAGACCTTCTTGAACTAATTGATCAAGCTATCCCATCTGCTCTCAAAGCTCCCCTAGAATCTGCAGCCCATCTTGACGACCATTTTGCTATGGTGAGAAGAGCAACCAAAAATATATCTTCGAGGACCGCTCTGCAGAAGGATAGATCTCTAAAAAAGTTGGAGATTAAAGATCTTCACTCTCATATTCAAACTACGAGAAATTCCTTGGCAACCTTGGAGCCTGAACTGAAAGCCATGGAGGATGAAAAAAGCAGACTAGAAGCTCAACTAGCCAAACTGAATGCCAAAATTCAGTCTCACAGGGCCCATATAACTAACTTGCCGACGAACATAGAAGCGGCTTCACTAAAGATAGCTTCGACCATCAAAGAAGATCAGCAGATCAAGACTAAGCTATCCAGCATCCAGAATTCTGAAGATGAAGATCAAAAAGTGCTAGATAATGTTAGCCGAATCAGGACTGAAGTTATAGAGGCAATTAATCATCTTCTGAACCAGTAGACATTGGATTTGTAATAAACTTAAGTGTGATATCTTCTTCCCCTCGATTAACCAGCTTTATGTTTACTTATTTTTATTCATTCAAAAGCAATCGGCCCCTTTCCCTTAAATTACTCGATTGGAATGTAGCCAATTGTCTCCATTCTTCCGATAGCCGAACGAGTCCAATTCAAACATTGTGAGGGTATAACCGAACAACGTTGGCTCCAACAAACCAAGGAGATACTCGAGCGATGTTCGACTTAACCCATGCCTGGCCCAGCCTAGTAACGGCCCAGCCAAAAGGGAGAAAACCTACTCCGCCATTTGGGATTCTCGCCCCACAACCCTGTGGAATTCGCCACGATCCCTCGCTTTGGCTTATAAATAGACTTTTCCGTTGGCCTTCATCACTATCTTCGCCTCAGCGTTCTCACACCCGTCTCTTCTACTTCCTTCATCCGATTCACTCCAGAAGGAAACCCTAACTTCCATCAAAGCAAATGACGAATAGTGGCAACCGTGGCAAGTGCCCTGCTGACGGAGAGGCTGAAGGAAGCAGGGCATCACGCTGCCGGCGTCGTGGGTATGATTCGGCTTTTTGCCCCCTTTGCAATTTCCTTGTTCATCTCTTAATTTCGATTTCTTCTTCCTCATTCATCAGGATAAGGGTCATCAGCTCCAGCCAATACCATCTCCTTCCTCCAGTGACGGCAGCTCAACCAGGAACTCCATCATCCGGCTCCTCCGGGTCTTCCAGCTCTTCAAGCTCTTACCACTCCAATCCTTGGGGTTCGGCAGAGCCAGCAGATGCACACCATCCATACTCTCACGAGGAGGCGCTCAAGTTTCGCCAGGAGAGGGACGAAGCCCGGGAGGAGCTAGGCGACGTCTCCAAGAAGTTCGGCATCGATCAAGCCGAATGGGAGGACCAGCGGAAGCAATTCTGCGACGCCATCACCGGTTTGATATCCTCATTTAGTTTTATCATCCTGGCTTCCTTTGCTTGCCGATTCATTTCTTCTTTTCTGTCTAGCTCTTTCTGCGGAGAATGACCGCTTGAAGGCGGCGGCGAACAAGATCGCCGACAAGGTGAATGCCCAGGGGGAGACATCCGAAGCACGCCTTGATGCTGTGGACGGCCGCATTGATCAGGCCGTCATCCAAGGTGTGCACCTCGGCGCTTCCCTCGGGCTGGCGGCAATGACCTCCCAAACCAACGAGGACTACTCCTCCCAGCCAGTCGGCTTCGTTGGAGGACGCCCGGACGAGATCGACGACATTGATGAACGTCTGGAGGCCTACGATGATCATGCCGCTGCCCTTGCTGAAATCACAAACCCCCAGTCTATCCTCAACAAGTTATTTGAGGAGTAGTTTGTATTAGGATGAACTTTTATAAATAATCTCGTCCTTTGGAATAATATTTACTTCTTTGAATCTTTCCACTTGTGACTGTCAGAAAAATGCTGAAAACAACTCAGTTTTGGATAAACATTCTTGTGCTAGAGGCGATGCAAACTGCATCGGCTATTTTGTGCTAAAGGCGATATGAACGATATCGGCTATTCTCAATCTTGTATCTGATTTTTAGGCCAAAGGCGATTTTCTCTTTGTCGGTTTTTCTGATTTACATTCATGAACCAACCTCAACACTGGGGTAGTATTTCTTAAGAAATCTTCCATTAATAGCTCTGGTAAACTCTTCTCCAAATAAAGTCTTTAATATGTATGCATTGCCAGGTACACATTCTACAATTCGGAAAGGACCTTCCCAATTTGGAGACCATTTGCCGAACGCTCTATCCTTTGTTCCAACTGGCAATATAGTTTTCCAAACCAAATCTCCTTTTGCGAATTGCTTCAGCTTAACCCTTTTGTTATAATACCTGGCAACGCGCATTTTATTTTTCTCAATATTTTCCAATGCCTTGAGACGAATCAAATGTAAATCTTCCAATTCATCCATCATCAGATTCTTATAATCTTCTTTTGCCAATTCTTTCTGTAACACAACTCGCCTTGAATCTAACCGTAACTCCCATGGTAGTACAGCATGATGCCCATAAACCAGTTCATAGGGAGACGTTTGAGTGGATCCATGACAAGCCATTCGGTAAGCCCACAGTGCTTCATTAAGAACCAAGTGCCATTTCTTTGGTTTTTCATCAATCCTCTTCTGGATAATTTTAATCATAATCTTATTTGATGCTTCTGCCTGACCATTAGCTTGTGCATAATAAGGAGAAGAATTATACAACTTAATCCCCATACTTTTGGCAAAGTCACAAAATTCTGAAGAAGTAAATTGAGTTCCTTGATCAGTTGTTATAGTCTGAGGAATCCCAAATCTGTGAACTATATGTTCCTTAACAAAACTGATCATATTCTCTGACGTTACCTTCTTCAAAGGGATAGCCTCAACCCACTTGGTGAAATAATCCAGTGGCCAAGAGTACAAATTTGTGTCCCTTACTAGAAGGAGGATTAATCTGACCAATTAAATCTATACCCCATCCTCTGAACGGCCAAGGCTTAATTATAGGATTCATAGCAGACGCTGGAACTTTTTGAATATTGCTGAATTTCTGACAATTGTGACACCCTTTGTAATATTCAAAACAATCTTCCAACATAGTTGGCCAAAAATAACCAGTTCTTCTAATTATCCACTTCATTCGATAAGCTGACTGATGTGCACCACACAATCCTTCGTGAACCTCATACATCACTTTCTTGGCCTCTTCTTGACTTAAACATTTGAGCAATATTCCATCGATGGACTTGTAATATAACTGATCATCAAGAAACACAAATTTGAGAGCTTTGTACCTGAGTTTTCGGGAAACCTTTTGAGATGGATCTTTCAGATAATTGGTAACTTCGTATCTCCAATCACCATCTACTTGATCAGTATTTAAAACATCTTCTTCCACAGCAAAAACTTCCCGACTCTCTCGATATCCAGAAGCAGCTTGAGCTAACTTATTTGCTTCTTCATTGCACTCTCTAGGGATATGATGCAAGGTCACTTCCAGAAAATTCTTCAAAAGTTCTCTACACTCCTCATAATATTCTCTTAATACATTGTTCTTGCATTCATACTGACCATTCAGTTGATTAATCACCAACTCAGAATCTCCAAAGATTTCAACAGCATCGGCCTTTACTTCTATAAGAAGCCGAAGCCCTCTAAGCAATGCTTCATACTCTGCCTGGTTATTAGTAACATGAAAGTCAATAGGAACCGCATACTCAAAAGTCTTTCCTTGTGGGGAAATCAAGAGAATACCAGCACCACCACCTTTGTTACAAGATGATCCATCAAAGAACAAGGCCCAAGGCACAATACTTATCGCCTCAACAGAAAGATCCCGATGTTGGGTAATAAAATCGGCAATAATTTGACCCTTTACCGCCTTAGCCGATTCGTATCTTAAATTAAATTCTGACAATGCTAAAATCCATTTGCCAATTCTTCCATTCAAAATTGGCATTGATAACATATGTTTGATTACATCAAAACTAGAAACCACCACGCATTCGAAATTCAACAAATAGTGCCATGATTTGGTACATGAGTAATATACACACAAGCAAAGTTTTTCTATAGCCGAATACCTTGTTTCTGGGTCTAGTAGTTTTCGGCTAAGATAATCTATGACTCTTTCTTTTCCTTCAAACTCTTGCATAAGGGCCGATCCTATCGTTAGGCCATCAGCCGCCACATACAACTTAAAAGGCTTGTCAAGTTGTGGAGGTACCAGCACAGGTGGTGCTTTTATATATTGTTTGATCTCATCAAAAGCCTTTTGTTGTATGTCACCCCATATAAATTTTTGATCTTTCTTGAGTTTTAATAAAGGGGAAAAGGGTAAAACTCTTTCTGATAGATTGGATATGAATCTTCTTACAAAGTTAACTTTGCCTAACAATGATTGCAATTCTGTGAGATTAGTTGGCGGTACAACTTTGTCTATTGCTTCCATGCTCTTTTTCCCAACTTCAATTCCTCCTTTATGAACTAAAAATCCCAAAAACTCACCAGCCGAAACTCCAAAGGCACATTTGTTTGGATTCATCTTCAAGCCATGCTTTCTTGTGCACTCCAGAGTCTTTCTTAAATTGGCTAAATGTCTTTCATGATTTCTAGACTTGACTACTACATCATCAATGTAGATTTCTACAATCTTGCCGATCAGCTCGTGAAAAATATAATTCATAGCTCTTTGATAAGTTGCACCGGCATTCTTTAACCCAAACGTCATGACTATCCACTCGAACAAACCAATATGACCAGGACATCTGAAAGCTGTTTTCGAAATATCTTCTATTGCCATAAAAATTTGGTTATAGCCAGCATTACCATCCATAAAACTAATGACCTCATAACCTGCTGCTGCATCTACCAGCAAATCGGCAACTGGCATTGGGTAACCATCCATGGGAGTAGCCTTATTAAGATTTCTAAAATCTATGCAAACTCTCATTTTTCCATTTTTCTTGTATACCGGTACTATATTTGAAATCCACTCTGCATACTTGCATGGCCGAATGAAGTTTGCTTCTATTAACCTTTCAACCTCCTTCTTCACATCGGCCAATACTTCCTCTTTGTATATCTTCCTTGGAGGTTGTTTATAAGGATGAAATCCAGGTTTAATGGGTAATCGATGCTCAACAATGGAACGATCCAATCCAGGCATTTCCGTGTAATCCCAAGCAAAACAGTCTTTAAACTCTTTCAACAAATCTATCAACTTTGATTTATATTCTGGGTCTAACTTTGCACTAATATACATCGGCCTTGGCTTAGAACCATCACCAACATTAATTTCTTCCAATTTATCAGCCGATATAAAACCACGTCCCAACTTTCCTTTGTTGCCATCGACAGGATTTCCCATTAAAAATTGCTATGAGAGCCGACTGCTTGGATCGGCTGTTGACCCTCGCTGAAAACATTTACAGGACCTTCTTTCCACACTTTTCCAGAGAAACAATCAACACCCTCATATTCCCAATAGGTAGATTCTGTGGCAGCAACACTTACCGAATTATCAGCATGTACAACTTCAACATCATCTCCAATCCATTGAATGAGAATTTGATGCATAGTTGAAGGAATGCAACAATTAGCATGGATCCAATCTCTGCCCAAGAGTAGACTATATGCCCCCTTGCCATCAATGACAAAAAAGGTAGTAATCAGAGTTTTTGACCCAATAGTCAGCTCGACATGGACAGC
Source organism: Miscanthus floridulus (assembly GCF_019320115.1). Taxonomy (NCBI): domain Eukaryota; kingdom Viridiplantae; phylum Streptophyta; class Magnoliopsida; order Poales; family Poaceae; genus Miscanthus; species Miscanthus floridulus. The sequence goes on from NC_089595.1 coordinate 36,965,874, forward strand.
ACCTCGGGTATCGGAAGGATTGCCAGCAAAGTCCCTAAGCACCATGTCAGTTTTCAACAATTCTTCATTATTCATCCCAAGTTTCCTGAAGGTAGTATAAGGCATGATATTGATAGCAGCCCCTCCATCGACAAACATCTTAGTTAAAGGCTTGCCATTGACATATCCCTTTAAATAGAGTGGTCTCAAGTGACGATTCTTGATTGGTTTATCAAAAACAGCTTGCTGTGTTAATACAAGCTGAGCCATCAAATCCTGACATTCACTTTCATCAAAATCAGAGTACACCTCTTCTTGGACATCTTGGCTTTCGGGAGCTATAAATTCTGATGGGAGGAAGAAAGCCATACAAGCATTAGCCGAAGGATCACATCCATCAGGCTTCTTTTTTGGACGCCATATTTGTTTTGTTTCGGTAACTTCCAGTTCTAACTCCCTATTCCTCAACCGTTGCACTCTTCTTTTCTGACTTTTCCTCAGACCTGGAGGACACCACTGTCCTTTTTGCCACACATATTTATAGAAGTCAGCTTCTTCATCATGCACTCTATCATGAATCCAACCTGAACCTACAACTCTTTTCCTTTGCTGACTCTCAAAGCCACCTATTTTTAAATGCCGATCATCCTCAGGAACCTTCGTTCCAAGTCTTTCATAGATGGGACGGCGGTTGACTCAAGATTGCCTATACTTGGAGTACTGAGCACTACACTCCGGACAATTATTTCTTGCAGGCAACCTCAAACCTTCATTCCAACAATGCCTAAAGAACGAACAACCCCAATGAGACTGCTCCTGTTCTGTCATGTATTCTTCTTGCTCCCTTCGGTATACTTCTTCCTCATACCTCCGGCGTTCTTCCATAAACCATTGCTTCTTACAGTATTCCTTCTCTTGTTCCCTCTGCCACTTGTTTAGCAAAATACGTGATGTAACTCTGGGTTCGGAAGTTTGACCTTTCTCGGTTCGGCTATTCTGAAACCAAACTCGTTGCTGCAGCTCTTTACTGGTGACTTGCCGATCCGGGTCAACAGCACCACTCTCCTTTGCCCTATCAGAAGTCAATACCTTCACCTTGCCTTTACCCTTGAGATCATTGGCAGAGACCATATTCACAGAGAAAGAAATCATATTTTGTGGAAAAGGCTGATCATCAATTTTCATCTTGCCATCAAACCTCAAATGTCCCTCTTGGATAGCTTTCTGGATTCGTATTCTGAACACTCGGCAATCATTGATAGAGTGAGAATTAGTGTTATGGAAACCACAATACTTTTTGTCTCTCACTCCTTCAGGACGTAGCATAGGATGTCCTTCTGGCAGCTTGATGCGTCCTTCCTTTATCAACAATGCAAAAAGTCTGTCTGCTTTAGTAACATCAAAATCATAGGTTCCCTTTTGTTGTTTCAACCAACGTTGACTAACTTGAGTGGGTTCCTTTGCCCAATTTAACTCAGCTGCAGCTATTTCATCTTCATCAATATACTCAGTCGCTTCATCCAAAAAGCCTTGATACACCTCATTAGTGGCATTGTTTTTCTGAAAGCAATTATCTCTCCTGAATCCTTGGGCTTGATTACTCATAGCTGCTAAACGCTGTGCAAGTTGGCCAAGATCATCAAACTCTAAACCGAACAACTTCTCCCTGATATTCGGCAACATTCCTGCTATAGCTATTCCAGGTAGTTGATCATCTGGTAAATTTAGAGAATAACACATATTCTTAGTCTCCCTAAATCTGCGAAGATACTCCAATGGTGTCTCATTTGTTCTCATCCTCAGACTCATGAGATCAACCAATTTCTTCTCATTGGTACCCGTATAGAAATATGAATGAAACTTCTGCTCTAGTTCTGCCCACGTACCAATGGAATGAGCTGGTAGAGACGTGAACCATGTGAAAGCTGGTCCTGTAAGAGACAAAGGAAAATATCAAATCCTCCAAGCTTCATCTGAAGCAGCTTCTCCAAGCTGCATTAAGTACCGACTGACGTGCTCTATGGTACTAGTATCATCCTGACCAGAAAACTTGGTCAAATCTGTTGGAGGCTTCACCCTTGGAGGCAATGCCACTCTGTTGTACCATTCTGGATAAGGAGACTTGTACGAATAGGATTGATTCTTTGGCTTCAAGCCAAACTGATTTTGCATCATATCAGCCATCCTGTGCATCAAAACATCAATGCTTGGATCCTGATTTCCTTGTACTTGCATTCCAGAAGGCAATCCTGAAACACTTCTATACCCTGGATTTGGCACAGCATTGATAGCACTGTAATCAGTGAATTCTTGATATCCATCTCCATACATATTCCTCTGCAATCTGTTTGATGCTGGAGAAACTCTATAAGCTGAAGGTGGCACTTCTCCTATGGTACCAAATGTCACCTGACCATAGGTGGGATGTGATTGCTTTTCAGTGTGAGTCAATCCACCTATATTTGAAGGCGACGCTACTTCTTTTCCAACAAGCTTCTCTTGATGCTTTGGAACATTGAAAAGCGTCGGCCCACTGAGTGGTCCAACATTTTCTTCGAAATATTTATCAACCATTGGACCAAAAGTACTGATCATGATTGCTCGAAAGGTATTCAGGAAAGCTGTGTGATGGTTTGTCATGGTTTCTCCCATAGCTTTATAAACTAGGGTTGCCATCTTCTGAGCATCCTCCTCTTCAGTGTAATCAGTTTGATGCGGAAGAAGAACCCTTGGCATTGACTGCTTTTGAAACACTTTATTGCTCTTGTTTTTGGAAAAAGACATCAAGCATTTCCGTTGGTATTGCTCACATGCTTGTAGCACTAAATCCTTGTAATTATCTGGCAATTCTGCCATGCTTACATCCAGAACATGATCATTGTTGATCTCAGACGCCATCTCAAACTAACAGATGGTCCCACCGGGCGTGCCAAAAAGTGTGTTGACACAAAATGTGACGCACTATGCCTCACACACAGCAAGCCGAAAAGCGTAGCTTCAATCGGGTTCCCGGGTGCTTCGTTATCCGGAAGCGTGCCAGTCAGTTTGACCTGAAAACTAACAAGGGATAAAACAATTAAATGTCAAACCGGAACATGTCGGGTGATACCAGACAGTTCCACATATACGGCCCTGAAGCCACTTACAACGACATACAGCTATAGAGAGCTGTCTGCCAATGAGTTCATAAACCATTCAGCTAATCGTAAGATGAATGCACGTTGAGACCTGATTGCCGAATATACGTGCATGGGAAGACATGTTTGAACAAGTGAAATTAATTATGAGTTAATGCATAACCAAGCTCGGCAGTTCAGTCGAATTGGGGTCCATGAAGAAGGAACGTGCAAATAAAAACGATTAAACTAATCTAAAACCTGCGTCTGCCACACGACACCTGGTTTTGTTAAAGCTTAAACATGATTAACATGCATGAACCCGCAACATGTGACAACCTAGATTAAAATAATTCGGCCATTATGAGCGCGCTATCTAGTTGCAAAGGTATTATGAAAAAGCAATGATCGTTGAAACACGAATAAAACCACAAGAGAGAGAAGGCCGAACAATATCAATCTAGATTGGGCAGAAGTGTGTTACAAATATATATATATAAAATATTCCGTAACATGCAACACTGGATAACTTAATGAATCTATTTAGATTTTGCCATATCTAAAAGAGCCGATAACTATCCTGCTTTTACTGAGCATATTGAGCAAACGCCTGCCGCACGGTATCTACTCAAAACAAAGCATAAGCAAAGACTTCTTGATTGTCAAACAAAGATCCGCCGCACGACCATTGAAAACAAACAAGACTACTTGCATCATGTCTAAATCCACCGCATGATACTAAACATGATAACAAGGTTGTCGGAACTTACGGAGGTCGACGGATCGATGACTCCTCTCGAAGAACTCGACGACACGACAAAAGGACTCGAAAGTTGGCACGGGGCCAGTTGTATTGATTTGGTTGTGAACCCTTATTACAATGGTCGAAGGTCAATATTTATACCCTACACAAAACACGAGTCCTGGAGGACTACGATTTACAAAGGAACCTAAAAATAAACTTGGAAACTCACGATTCCTTACCCTAAACTCTTAGAGTCCTTTACTATTACAACTTTCACCTCTTCGATCAGCCTTGCCTGCCATCTTCTGTTTTTCCCGAATGGAATTACCGCCTTCTGGAGTAACCGACCGCAATGCATTTAGCCGACCGCTTGCCTCGTTTGTCGAATACCTTTCTTCCCGCACGTGGGTCTACCTGTCATCTTCCAGAATCGACCAAAATCCAGTGTTAACACACCCTCTTGGAGTTTGAGGCCGAAGAGGAGGAGAATCAGGAGGCACCATAGCAGGTAGCTCCTAAAAGTGAGGAGCGGGCTCTAGAAGAACTACCAGAGTGCCCTGATAATAGGCCTACCTCTTTCCTAAAAGGCAAGCCCCGGAGCATTCTAAGCATCCTATGTTTTACAAATATCAACTTGTGTCCTTTTATGTTTGATGCATTAAGTTATAGGAGTTGATTGGAAACTGTTGATGCATATAATTTCCTTGTCTAGAAATATACCTTCAACCCTATGTAGGTCTAGGATCGAATATATGCTTAGCCATGCTTAGCTCGCTAGAAGTCGGGTGATTTTCTGTCACCTACGAGATATAGGTGGATAGCGGAGCATGGTTGGCTATATTTGCAATCGTGGAAAAGAACCATGGGATAATGTAATTGGAGGTTGAGCAGAGTCTATGTGTAGGTTGACACATGTGATTCTGTCTGTGCTAATTAAGGACCTCATTGTTGGAGGCCTTCTTGTCATTTTGAGCGCATGCTTCTCACTTAGCTAGTCGGATAACTCGTTTCGACCGTGAAACTGAGTAGCTCAACTCAGGTCAGTCCTCGTTCTGTTAGAGTGCACACTCTAGATGGTAGTAAGGATGTGTGGGGAGCCAGACATGAGCCCAAGGGTAGGCTAGGCCTATACGTCCTGGCAATTGGTTGTCCCTTGTTGTGAAGCGCTGATCGAACCCGTGAAATGTGTACTTAAGTTGTACCAAAGGTGACCTAAGGCTATCATGGCTAGTAGACCTAGGTTTGTGTTAGGAATACTGCCTAGCTGGTTGCAATCAATTCGAATCGCCATCTCTTCCGGATAGTGAGAAACTTAACTGAGTTTCTCCATCATAGTAACTTGATGGAATAGGATGGTTATGAGGAACACGCAAATATTACACCAGGATATGGTTACTATTGTTTGCCTCATCTTTAATCAAGTGATTGCTCTAGTACAGGTGCCAATCTAGACATGCTTAATTTTAATAGGTATCACTTGTTGCTAGAATCACTGATCAGATCAAAATATATATTACTTCCGCTTTTATGCAAAATGTTGTCAAGACAGCTCCACTTATAAAGCCTTGCATAATCCTTGGAGTCACTTTATTTTTGGTTTATAATGGGTAAGTCTAGCTGAGTACCTTCTCGCACTCAGGGTTTTTCCCACTTGTTGCAGATGGTATTGTATACCATAGGTATTGTAAGAATTTCTTCTCTCCCGCCATGGACGAGGAGTAAGGCCATGGGCAAGGCTATTCTATGTGATCTCATCAATGATGCTTTTGTTGGACTTGATCATAAACTGGCATGTATTTGAACAAGTGTGTGTAATGATGGTTTTTAAAACTATATTGCTTCCGCTACTATGTTTGAACATGGGTTGTAATAACTCTTTTCATACTCCGATGTATGTTGAACTACTTGTGAACTTATGTAACATGTGGTTGTATGTTGAATCATGTACGATCTTGGTTGTATGTTGGATTATTCGAGATTCTTTGTGATACTCGACAAACTATTGGGTTTATATGGGCTCAAGTATGATAGTGCAATCGCTCCGGTGGTTGTCATTGTACTTGTACTCTTATAAATTGGTCGGTTCTGCCACAGCTGGTATCGGAGCAAGATTCAACATTATTGCCATATGTGTATTTAAAACAAAGGTTTTTGGTTTTCCAAAACCAGTTTTGGCAACTCATAGTTCTATATATAGGTGTTCAAATATGGAATTTGAATCTAAAAGTGTGTTAGTGATCATTTCCCTTATGCCCAGTTAAGGATTTTAGGTGGCTTAGTAAGTACTAACTTTGGGGGTTTACTTTCTTGTAATTTTTCTTTCGTCGTCTATACGACGTGCTATTGTATGGGTGCCATTCATTTGGATGGTAATGTATGGATCAAATACCTCTAGGCCTAGGTAAGTGATGAGTGGTAGGACCGCAAGATGTTAGCGTGTGGTCTAAGGGGAGAGGTAGCTTTGATACTAAAGTATATATATGTTTCATATATACACTTAGGTATTTAATTGTGTGTTAGCTTTGATATGGCTATATAAGCATATTTATATGTATATATAGGATGTATTTACTTTTGGGTAGCTTTGATATGGAAGTATATATATGGGTATACATATATAGAAGTATTTAGCTTGTAACCTAGAGCCCAGATTTTCATTTCTGCATATATAATTGTGGGGTTGGGCTGAAATGAAATTCTTGTGTAGGTACACTAACAGCGAAACATGTAGCCTGACTAGTGACGCTTATATTATGAGAGAACGTATGTATGCCACCGTGTATGCCACTAGAAAATTAGATTTTTCCTAAGTTTGTGAGGACGTACGGAGCATGCATGCATCATGATAATTTATTCATCCACATACTTGCATTGTTCCTCTCCTTATAAGTTTCTTATTCCATTAAGTAACTCTTTCCTAATGTAAGGCTATTCTCACAAAAGTTGCTCCATATCTTGTTGATACAAATGGCAGCACCGGCAGTGAATGACACTTTCTTGGTTATATTCGGCACCCCTGCCCTACTCTAGAGGGTGTTGCACTTTGTGGGGTATATGGAACCACCCCGCTATTTCTGGACTGAGGAGTACCTAGAAGGGCAACCATGGTTTGAAGTACAGCTAACTATCCCTGCTCGTACACAAGCACCCCTATGGTAGGAGTGGAAAGTAGAGTCTGAGGGAAGAACTCCTTGGGAAGGTGCCCAAGTGGTTGCTTTCGAGGTGCTGAGCAAGATTTGTCAGCAGCATGGGGATGAGCTTACCGACAGTGTTGCTAGTACCTTTCCTTAGGTGGATCTAGCAACTTTAGTTTGGGTACAGTGTAACTACAATGTGTTGATCCAAGACCGGGATGAGCGGACAGAAAGTTCTAGTTCCGCTATGAGTGCTATGTTCACCCATGATGAAGTTGTTTTACACTCATCAGGACACCCGGGACTTCTGGTAGGAGTCCTACACCACTTGCATGGACAGGCTAATGAGGACTGAGGATGCATAGCATCAGCTCAGGAAGCATGCCTATAGGCACAGGAAGGCGGCTAGCATAGCTACTGAAGACAGGGATGTAACCTAGGCAGCAAGGGTTGATGATCAAGTTGTGCTGACAGGACTATGGGAGCAGGTAGATGCCACTCAGTGCTGAGGCATTTAGTGCTATGCGCCAACAGATCCTAGCTAACAACCACGCGGCCCTAGCAGAAGCAGCACAAGATAGAGTCAAGGCTAAACAGTGCAGCAGGCACGTGTTGAGTGGGATTTGCATCATTAGCTTGCTCATGCCCAAAACTTGGTGGTTGATCTTCAGCATGAGGTGCATTATCTAAACAACCAACTGCATCCGATCCTTGAAGAAGAAGAAGTGGATCCGGAAATGTTCGCTGAAGATGATGGTTGGGAAGAGGAATAACAAGTGGTTCCCATGGATGAGGATGATGCTATATTCGACCTCGACCGCTAGCATGCTAACGATTAAAGCATCTTAGTGACTAGTTTGATGCGCTAGATGTATCCACTGCTATCTTTTGCAATGGACTTGTAGTTTAAGTTTTAGTATTCATGATGTAACTTCAATGTAATATTGGAACCTTGCATGTTGGTCCACTATGGTTTGAACTCTAATGAAATTCTAGTTTCAATGTACTGGTAAAATGTGACATGCATGTGAACGTATTGTGAGTACGATAAATGATCAGATTGGTGATGTATGTTGTGGGAATGAATTGTTATGCCTTTGTTTTATTGCATGAATTTTTAAATTCTCTCTAGTAAATTTAGTTTGGCATGATTATGTAATTCCTCCACAATCTCTTGGCATCATCCAATAATTACTTATTGTTGCAATTTGTAGATGACTCGCACTTGCACTAGGGCTGGTACCAGTCAGGGTGGTAATGATGGTGATCTACCACTACCACCGCCACCCTCAGCGAATGAGTTCTTCACGTAATTTCTAGGAAACCAGTGAGCCATGGAGGAAACGTTGTGCCTTATTGCGTAGAACACAGTCCATGCCCACCAACAGAATTAGGGTCTGAAGCCAAATCAATACAACACATTCAAGGACTTCTTAGACACCAAGCCTCCTATCTTCAAAGAGGCAGAGGAGCCGCTTTAGGCTGATGAATGGCTATACACCATTGAATAGAAATTCTACCTATTAAGGGTCACCGAGCTGATGAAGGCTGAGTACGCTTTGCACCAATTATAGGGACCTACAAGTATTTGGTGGACTCACTATCTGTCTTCCCTACCTATAGGCACCAATGTTACTTGGGAGCAGTTCAAGACAACCTTTAGGGGACGCCATATACCCCTAGGGCCGATGAGGATGAAAGCAACTGGGTTTATGAGGCTAACATAGGGGACAAAAACTCTCACTGAGTACATGCATGCATTCAACAACTTGTCAAGGTATGCACCAAAATTTGTGAACACTAAAGAGAAAAAGATAGAAAGCTTCAAGCGTGGGCTTAGCACCAAATTGATGAAGACCATGGCCAATTCTAGGTGTGCAAACTATAATGAATTTGTTAGTGATGCTCTCACCCAAGAAAATTAGAACAACTTGCATGCTACAGCAAAGAGCTGCAAGCGAGCCGCTAAAATAGATGGATCAGGCTCGTCTCAGTCAAAAGTTCATATGATAATGAGACCCCAATTTTGTCCCTCTACACCTAAGTTTAGGCCTCCCTAGAAGAAGACACAACCCAACCAATAACAAAAAGTATATCGCAAGGCTTTAACCATTGCCCTACCCAAAGGAAATGCAGGCCAAGGAAGCTTAGCAGGGCCGAGAAACAACTAGCCATGCTACAACTATAATCAGATGGGCCATTGGGCCAAAGAATGCCCCTATCCTAAGAAAGGTGGAAATCAAAGTCAGGGTAATCAAAGGCAGGCCAATGCTAAGGCACACCCAAGGTATGTGCATTATACTGTAGTGGAGGAGATTCTTGTAGGGGAAGTTGTTACTGCCAGTATGTTTCTCATGAACCAACATCCTGCAATTGTTTTGTTTGATTCTGGAGCTTTGCATTCATTTATGAGTCAGACATTTGCATCTAAGCATGATTAGAAGATAGTTGAGGTAGACAAGGGTAGCTATAGTATAAGTTTAGCTAGGGCTACTATCTCTACAAACCAAATAGTTATAGATGTGCTTATCTCCATACAAGAAAGGAAGTATACTATGGATCTCATAGTATTGCCAGGATTAGCCATAGATGTGATATTAGGGATGAGTTGGATGAGTGGTCACGGAGTTCTTATTTACACTTCAACTAGAATCATCATGTTGAGAGAACCCAAGGGGGGTAGTGCTTTTCTAGTGCCACTTACCCAAAGTTTTGATCTTCAAAACTTGTCATGTGCCATCCAAGCCACTACTCTATGATATTCTAGTAGTTTGTGAGTTCCCTGATGTATTCCTAGATGAGTTACCTAGTTTGCCACTAGATAGGGATGTGGAATTTAGAATTGAGTTAGTGCTAGGTACAACACCTATCTCAAGAAGACCCTATAGGATGCCACCAAATGAGCTAGCCAAACTGAAAATTTAGCTACAAGAGCTATTGGACAAAGGTTTCATTCAGCCTAGTTCATCTCCATGGGGTTGTCCAGCCTTGTTTGTGAAGAAAAAGGACAAATCATTATGGATGTGTGTGGACTATGGGCCACTCAATGCCGTAATCATCAAGAACAAGTACCCTTTGCCTCGTATTGATATTTTGTTTGATCAACTAGCAAGAGCAAAGGTATTCTCTAAGATTGACTTGAGATTAGGCTATCACTAGATCAAGATCAGACTAGAAGGTATACCTAAGACAACTTTCTCAACTAGGTACGGCTTGTATGAGTATTTGATCATGTCTTTTGGACTGACAAATGCTCCTGCCTATTTCATGTATTTGATGAATTTGGTATTTATGCCCAAGCTCAACAAGTTCATGGTCATGTTTATCTATGATATCCTAATTTACTTAGAAAATGAGAAATATCATGCCGAGCATCTGAGGGTTATCTTGTCCAGACTGCAAGAGCATAAATTGTATGCAAAATTTAGCAAGTGTGAATTCTAGTTGAGGGAAGTACCTTTCCTAGGTCATGTACTATCAAAAAATGGGATCTCTATAGACGCATCTAAAGTGCAAGAGGTCATGGATTGGAAGGCCCTGACTTTGGTTCATGAAGTTTAGAGGTTTCTAGGGCTAGCAGGCTATTATTATCGTTTCATTCCTGATCTTTCCAATATAGCTAAGCCCATGACCTAGATTACTTTAGAAGGATGAAAAGTTTAATTGGACTTTAGAGTGTGAGGCTGCTTTCCACACTCTATGATCTTTGCTAACTATCGCTCCTGTTTTGGCACAACCAGATATAGAGAAACATTTTGATGCGTTTTGTGATGCATCTAGTACTGGTTTGGGGTGTGTTCTTATGCAGGAAGGCTGAGTCATTACTTATGCCTCACACCAACTAAGGAAGCACAAGGTTAATTATCTGACCCTATGACTTGGAGTTAGCAGCAGTTGTTCATGCACTTGAAGATCTAGAGACACTATTTGCTTGGAAATGTTTGCCATATCTATACCGATCATAAGAGTCTCAAGTACATTTTCACTCAACTAGAATTAAACATGAGACTGAGAAGATGGATAGAGTTAATCAAGGACTACAACTTAGAAGTGCATTATCATCCTGGCAAGGCGAATGTGGTTGCAGACTGCCTTAAGCCATAAGTCTCATTGTAATTCCTTGGAAGCACTATTGGAAGATGGATTTAATTTCTTACATCCTGTTGTGATTACACAATATCACTGTCAGTTGCTCACTTGAGAGCAAGATCATTGAACTTCAAAAGACCGATGTAGGTGTGTTTCACATTAAGAGAAATATGAGGGAACAGGAAACTAAGCATTTTAGGTTGGATGAAAAGGGTGTGTTATGGTTTAAGGAACAACTAGTGGTACTGAAGGACCGTGAACTTAGAAACCAAATCTTAGATGAAGCCCACTCTTCCAAACTATTTATCCATCCTGGTAGTAGCAAAATATATCAAGACTTGAAAACATGTTTTTGGTGGAGAAAGATGAAGAAGGAAATCGCAGCCTATGTTGCTAGGTGTGATACCTATAGCAGAGTTCAAGCAGATCATCTAAAACCTGCTGGACTACTCCAACCTTTGTCTATCCTAGGTTGAAAGTGGGAAGAGATCGGCATGTATTTTATTGTTGGACTTCCACCCACTCAGAAGGGTTTTGACTCCATATGGGTAATTATAGATCGTTTGACCAAGTCCACACATTTCATTCCCGGCAAGACTAGTTATCGACCACATCAATATGTAGAGTTGTACGTCACCCATATAGTATGTTTACATGGTGTCCCAAGAACCATCGTGTCAGATAGAGGATCTTCAGTTTACTACTCATTTCTAGGAGCACTTACACAAAAGAGTTAGGCACCAACTTAGTCTGAAATTCTACCTATCACCCTCAAACCTTTGGACAAACTGAGCAAGTGAATCAGATCTTAGAAGACATGTTCAGAGCATGTGTTATATTTTCTAAAGGTTCATGGGAAAAGTGGCTACCCCTAGCTGAATTTTCCTATAACAACAGGTTACCAAGAGAGTATCAAGATGGCTCCTTTTGAAGCACTATGGCCAAAAATGTAGAACCCCTTTGAATTGCAGTTGAGCCTGGAGAGAGGAGATACTATGGTATTGATTTTGTCAAAAAAGCTAAGGAGCAAGTGCATATTATCCAACAACACATTGAAGTCCACTCAATCTAGGCAAAAGAGCTATGCCGACAAAGAAGAAGACCTATTGAGTTCGAGGTAGGTGACTATGTATACCTAAAGGTATCGCCAATGAAAGGAGTGCAACGATTTGGTGTAAAAAGAAAACTTGCACCTAGGTATGTAGGTCCCTACAAGATTCTTGAGAGAAGTGGAAAAGTGGCCTACAAACTACAGTTACCTCCAAAGATGAGAACTATTTTCAACGTCTTTCATGTTTCTCAGCTACGAAAATGTTTTTGCATACTTGATGAAGCTATTTAACCCACCAATATTAAACTCCAATCAGATTTGACTTATGAGGAGAAACCGATAAAAGTTTTGGAAGAAATGGAAAGAGTGGCCTAGAGCAAGGTTATTAAATTCTACAAAGTGGTGTAGAATAACCACAGTGAATAAGATGCTACATGGGAACGAGAGGATTATCTACGAGAGGTTTATCTGCCTTTTATGAAAAATGGTAGGTCATTCAAATCTCAAGGCAAGATTTTTATAAGGGGGAGGGGCTGTAACACCTTAGTGTTAAGCATTGAATTTAGCACTTGCATTTCATGAGCACAAGCATCATCCAAGCATTCATGAGCATGAGCATATGAAATTTCATCTTATTCTTACATAGTATCACATATGATGTTGATTATATACATGTATATGCTTGTGATCATGTGTGACCAATGTAAGAGATGGTTGTGAGGTCACAAAAACATGTTAGACACATCTAGGATGGAAAATGGCACAATGTTTATATTCATGACATGGGCCAAATTTGCTTCTAAGTCATGGTTTACTCAAAACTTCATTTTTCATGATACTACTTTGACTAGAGTTGTGTTTACAACAAAATTTGGGAAGAAGAACGCGGGATCCCAAAGCTTCCAAGATTGTGTCAATCAAGGAATCGATTGCATAGGGTCGATATCAGCTGATTCAGATACGGCACTAGAATCGGCTCTCTTCAAATAATGTCAGCAGATAATGACAATGAGCTACTGGTTGGTGTCAGGAAATACATGTCGGACTCTACAAAAGGGAAAGATTAGAGTCCAAGTTATCTTAAATTAGGAATGTTTTCTTGTATACCAAAAGATTGTAATGAGTTGTACTTGAGTAGAATTCGTGCCTAGGCTCCGGGTATAAATATTGGACCCCAGCTATTGTAAAGGACACACAATTAATCAATACAAATTACTTTTTTCTAGCTTTATGCCAACCCTTAGGAATAGGAGTAGTATAGATCTCGGTGAGTTCTTCAACAAGCAGGGCTGCATCGATCTGGCCGACCTCCGGCTTGTTTATAAGTACCATCATGGCTTATGCTTTGGTTTGTAAGGCTGCATCGGTTAAGTTCGACCTCGACTGTGAACTATAGTATAAGATAGTTATCAACTCTTATCTAGTTCAAGTATGGCTGCATCAGTTCAGCTGACCCCCACTGCTCAACCTAGATTAAGGTCAAGTTATCGGCTCTACCTAAGAGTGGCATCCTTTGGGTAGATTCATTAAGTTATCGATCTTGCTGATGTTCTTATTGCCATTAATCTTCATCAATATCAATCTGCCCGGTCGAGATCGATCTAGATTGGCCTCATATCCTTTTAGTCTGTCATTTACTTTGTTATAACATGATCTTTCTTACTTTGAGCGATGGGTTATGTTTTATCTACTATTTTACTTCGATCATGATCGTGCATAGTATGCATTCAAAGACATGTTTTGATCTTGGATAAATTCACTAGTTAATGAAATTTAATCTAATGACACCACCATAGCTACATTGATCTGGTCGAACCTCACTGGTAAGACTTTAGATTAGAAGTCATCAAGTAGTGGTTTTGTTTGGGATCGAGACATGTGCTCTATTTGCTTACTATGTCCGCATCGGCTAAATAGCCGAATGCCTACGCCTTAACGCCTACAGTGTGTTTCCATGATTCTGTTAAATGTGGATAGATCCATTTGCTTTAAAGGTTTGATTTGTTATCTTTATCATGGCTGCCATCGATCCAGTCAAACCCCACTGTTAGAGATAACATGTTAGGTCTAATGAGTTCATAGGTCTGTCCATGTTAAATAGTCAATTGCTCACATGTTGTGGTCCCTTTTACCTGAATCGACTATTTTAGCCGATTTCACTTGTGCTTTCACATATATAGCATGTCTTTTAGAAAGCCTGTTGAGGCATAGATGGTTTTACAGATTCTTCAGTTTTAGTTTGTTATTATCATCATAGCTGCCATCGATCCGGTCGAACCTCACTGTTGATGGTAACAGATTAGATTCAAAGCATTTTGTAGATCCATTTGTACTGGACAGTCGATTTGTTCGCATGTTATATCCTTTCTCATTAGATTCATCAGCTCAATGCTTGATACTGATAATATCCACCTAGCTGATGATTTCACTTATATCTAATGCATTGTACCTGTCAACATAAAATTAATCACGACCATGAGCTTTACAGTTCGTAACAGCCGATTTCTTCGTGCATCGGCTATTTAGTCGATTTTCCAGTCTAGCTGCTCTCGAAGCAGCACATTTGGAACTATCTAGGTAAGACCAGCATGTTCCACCTTAAATTACTGATAAACTATCTCTTTGTCAATTGTAGGTCAAATTGACTAGCACGCCCTCAGGAGAAATGCACAGGATCGGCTAGCCCTGTGTTGAAGTCAAGCGGATCTCCAGCCTCGCTCCATCAGGCAGATCCTTCCGGCTTGCTGTGTGCCTCGGCGCATCAACACATTTTTTGCGCCGACACTCATTTTGGCACTTCTCGGTGGGACACCACAATTGTCATGGCGACTTACAACAACAATGACATTCTTATGGTGCCTTATGAAGACTTGTCCGATGTTGATAAAGATGTTATCAGCAAAGCTATAGAAGAATTTCAGAACAAGTGTTTATTATCCTACACCAAAACATGTGACAATAAAGTTGTTCATAAATATCCACTACCAAGAGTTCTATTGCATGGGCAGACAGATGCAGATGAAGCTGAAGATTGCCTATTTTTTCATAAAGGCTGTAAACAAATCTGTTCATGACGCCATGTTGGACCACAATACAACTTTTCTTGAACACATTCCACAACACCATGAAAGAGGTGTTTCATGGGTTTCCAATTGATCAGGTTGGGCCGACTTATTACAACATTTCACATCCATTGACTCAGGGGACTAATCAAGCCAGTACTAGCCATCAAGAAGCAGCACTAACTGATAATAATGATGTCCAGGCAATTCAGAGCTCATCTAAGCAAATTCAAGGTACCACCACCAATCAAGTACAAAATAATCCTAGATCAGCAATGCAGTATGTGCAATAGCCGATGGGACAAGGTTAGAACCAGATGGTTAATTTTGGCACAACAGGCCAAATACCGTCGTTGGCTAAAAAAATAGTGCCATTAGTTCAAAGGATTTGTAGAGATATAGATCCTAACATTTATAACCAGAGACTTCAAGTAGCAAACCAGCAAAGGACCCAGCAGATAGAGATTCCATGAGGATATCATTATGGCATAGATTACAACACCCTTCACATGGTTCTAAATCTAGGGTATCAAGGTACCCAAAATTTTAATCCACGGATGGGTCAGCAATTGCAGAGGAACCCAAATTCAAATGCTAATGAGTTGTTGCTTAGAGTGACCGAAGTGATGAAGAATTAGTTTGGTTTAAAGCCAAAAGGGTGGACCTTCTCGTACAAATACCCATATCCGGAGTGGTATGATTTGGTCGCTCTTCCTACAAATTACAGGCTCCCTAGAGTTTGCTAAGTTCACTAGCCAAGACAACACAAGCACAACAAAACATGTTAGTCGGTATCTCACACAGTTGGGCGAAGCATCCATTGAAGAGGCCCATCGAGTTCATTTCTTCTCCTTGTCTCTATCGAGGCCAACCATTACATGGTTTTCATCACTTCCAGTTAACTCCATTGCTAATTAGGGCTTACCTAGAGAAGAAGTTTCATACATATTTTTACACTAGGATAGGAGAAAAGAAAATTACTGATTTGACAACTATAAGGTAGAGGAACTAATGAATCGAGCACCGAGTTTCTTCAGAGGTTCTGAGAGACTAGAAATTTGTGCTTCTCATTGAACTTGACTAATGATCAGCTAGCTACTTTGGCCTTTCAAGGAACATTGCCAATGTGGAGAGAGAACCTGCTTCAGGCAAGAGTTTGACAACTTGGGTTAGTTGGCTTAATGAGTGGCAATGCTCAATAGCCAATTCCAGAATATGTGCAAAGATACCCACAATTGCCAAAACCTATAACCCATATTTATTTGATGATGGCTATGAAGACGATGAAGAAGAAGAGGTTACCACAGCTGAATGGAATTGGGGTAAGAAGACAGTGATGGTGCCAAATCCTTGGGAAGAGGAGTCGAAGAAAGCTATGATTTCGACATCACAAAATTGGACAAGCTCTTCAATTTCTTGCTTGAGAAGGGACAGATCAAGTTGCCCAACAATCATGTTATGTTGCCCCCTAATTAGTTGAAGAATAAGAAGTTCTGCAAATTTCATAACGCTACTTCTCATTCCACCAATGAGTGCAGAGTTTTCAGCAACACATACAGAAGGCTATTCAGCAAAGAAGGCTCAAATTTAATACACCTTGAAAGATGAAAGTTGATGATAATTCTTTCCTAAGAGATCAGAACATGGTTGATGCTAGGTTGCTTAAAGGAAAGGCTAAAGTCCTAACATCAACTGAGGAGAACTACGCCCTCAATCCTATTTCCATTTCCTACGAAAGGGGAGCCACCACCGTCTCCATCTCCTCTAGCTCATGGGCTTCATAGCCAGGCATGAAGCCATGACTCATTGCCTCTAGGTCGATGCTATCCCCATAATGAGAATGAGCAATCGCAAAGGATTGATTCACCCCTGGTACGGAGAGCATTCCTCTTGAGTTGGAGCACCCGAGCCGTGATCTCAACAGCATGGGCCACGAGTGAACCGGTTCACTTCGACCGCACCACCTCAAGGTCATTGTAGACCACTCTGAGGGTGGTGCTTAGGATACCAAACTCCTCGCTCTCTGCCTAAAGATTCCTCCTCACCTCAGCGAGGTCCACAACCAGCCTAGTAGAAACGCTCTCAGCATCCAGCTTCTGCACCGTCATGGTTCCGAGCTCGGCCTAGAAGGAGCCAACCTTCTATTGTGCATCATCATGCTCTCGGATAGCCTCATCATGCTCCTCGCGAGCCACGTCATGCTCTGAGCATAGCCTCTCCGTGGTTTGGAGTAGCTCATCCCACTCCTAGTGTAGCCGCATAATCACCATGGCATCCAGGCTCGCCTGCTTCTCTAGGGCCACGAGCCTCTCCTTAGCACCCAGGTTCAGCTCCCTCTCCTTCTCAACCTCAGCCAACAAGTCAAGGATCTTCTAATAGGCCTCAGCGTCCTCCTAGAGCAGCTTGTCCCACTCCTTCCTAACCTTGGTGGCCTCCTTGTCATCCCAACGAGACCTCGCTGATAGGGCCTCGAATGCCCTCTCGGCCTCGTTAGCGTGCCGGCGAGCCTTGGCCACCCATGATCGAGACTGTTCACCTGCTCGGTGAGGGGGTCAGTTCAGCCACCCTCAACTGGGTGGCAGCAAGCAGAGCCATCACCCTCCTCGTGCAGCCATGCCTTCTCGATGAGGCGGTCCTAGGTTTCCTTCTGCTCATGAAGGAACCATGACATCCCCCCGCCACAAACAATGAGGGACTAAAAGAAGATGATGGTTAGAATACAAAAATATGAGGAAAAAGAAAAGGGTGATAAGAAGGAACAAGCAAATACCCATCCAACGGTAATGGCGACGTCGGCCAAGGCACCCCTAGCTTGGTCTAGGGCTTCGAGCATGAACACGACTCCCACATCAAGGCTGTCCCACTCCATGCTCTTGGTGATGTCATCGAGGGTGAAGAGCATTGACTCTGGGTCCTGTGGATTTGTCCACCAAAGTAGGGGCTCACCCCGCACAAGCGAGTCATCGACCACCGACATCAAGGCTAGAGATGACTCCCCATCGGCTCCAAGCGCCACCGAGCCCTCTCACCACAACATTCCCATCGGGACAGCCCCCTCTAGCAATGGAAGGGGTTAGTGGTATGGGCGCTGACCTCTCTCCTTGCACCACAACATCCAGGGATGTCTCGGCCATATCCCCCTCCATCCAGCCCATGCCAGACTCCATTGTCTAGGTTGCTAATGGCACGAGTCATGCTAGTACCTTAGGTGCCACCATGATAGTGCTCGGTTGTGACCCACCTATCACAGCCACCTCCACCTCCACCTCCACCTATGTTGGTGGGGTCATGATCATCTGCATTGCACCTACTATGGTCGGCGCGACGAGCATGGTTGATAGCCCCGTCTGACCCATTGTTGGCAGCGGTATCGCCGCCATCGCTGGCTGCTCGACGACCTCCGAAGGCCCTTGGGCCCCCATGTCTGCCCATCCCACCGAGGGCACGAGCGCCACCATGGGCAGCACCTGTCTAGCCGGTGGCGCGGTAGCACTAGCGCCGCTCCCGCCCAAAGTGAGCGTGGCACCAGCCAGCGGCTGCCACCTTGCTTGGAAGGCAATGCTCTTTTTAGGCGCCAGTGCCAAGGGATTAAACTGCCTCCCAATGCTACAAGAAACAAGAAGCATAAGTCATGATGAAATCCAACCAAAAATAGAGAAAAATAGGGCAACTAATAACTTACCTCAATGCCGTCGGGCGACAAATACGTTTGGGGGGTGAACCCCTAGACCTCTACTTTGTCTCATTGGGGTGAGGCCGTTTCAAGCCAACCCCCTACTCCTAGGCAGAGGGGCTCACTCTCCTTGACTCTTGGGGCATGGCAGCGGGGCCACCTGCCTCTGCCGGCATCTTGAGCACGATGGCAGAGCCGCCTGCCTTTGTCAACACTTGAGGCAGGCCAACATTATGTCCCACCTCCACTGGCTCCCTAAACATACCCTCCCCTTTGTGGAACAGAATGGGTCTTGACTCCTGCAAGGATGAACCACTACCTTTCAGCACATCCTCATTCTCTAGGATGTCCCACTCGACATCGTCGCCATCATCATCGTCATCATCGTTGTTGATGTCCTCCCCTTGCCCCCACGCCTATAGCATCCATTGTTTCTTCTTCATCATGTCCTCCTTCACCTTGCACCATCGCTCACCCTCGGCATGATTTGCCGCTCTCATAGACAAATCCCTCAACAATGGTGCCTGGTGATCCATGAAGATGAGGTCCCTCGGCTCAGGGGCTACTATCGGGGACCAATGCTAGGGTACCCAAAGAGGAGAGGCTAACAACCATTATGCCATAATTCTTTTAAGGACAAGACTGCAGCTCCAACCAACCCCTAGGTACATAGGCTCTGCCTCACCCGACCACTGAGGGCAGGCTCCACCTCGCCCAATGTCTTTGGGCTAGCTCTGCCTCACCTGATGACTAAGGGAGGGTCCCCCTCACCTGACCTCTAAGGGAAAACTCTGCCTCGCCCGACCTCTGAGGGTAGGCTCTGCCTCAACCGACATCTAAGGGCTGGCTCTACCTCACCCGATGTCTAAGGGAGGGTTCTGCCTTGCTCGACCTCTGAGGGCTAGCTTTGCCTCACCCAATCTCTGAGAATAGGCTCTACCTCACCCAACGTCTGAGGGCTGGCTCCGCCTCACCCAACGTCTGAGGGCTAGCTTTGCCTCACCCAACATCTAAGCTAGGGCTCCACCTCGCCCAATGTTTAAGGGCTTGGTCTGCCTCAACCAACGTCTAAGGGATGTCTCTACCTCGCCCGACCTCTAAGGGCTAGCTTTGCCTCACCCGATGTCTGAGGGAGGGCACAATCTCACCCTACCTCTAAGGGTGGGCTCCTCCTCATCTGATATCTGAGGGCTAGCCCCACCTCGCCCAACACCAAGGACATGGGCTCCGTCTCACCTGACCCCTCGGGCATGGCTCACAACAGAAGCTCATGCCACCGCCAACCACTACAGGCCAGAAGGTATGACCCAAGGTCAAACTTCTGGCATCATGCAGGGAGCAGTCATGTCTCAACACGACCCATCCCCATGACATGTCATTCCAGGGAACTCACATTGCCCACAGTGATGTACATGTGGTCACTATGATGCCTACTCCCTGTATGGCCACAAATTAGCATGCTGCTTCACCGCGCCACCCGCCAGGGTAGACTAGGACATCATGACCCACTGACAATGCTAGGCCATGGCATCATCAGTGGATAGGCCTCTAGTGTGGAGCCATCCCTATCACCGTTTGTAGTGTCGGCGAGACCCACACAAAGGAAAAGAAAGGCCCGGTGACCATGAACCTCTGGTTCTCCTCTCTTTGTCCACTACAACCCATGCTTTCCCTTGTCCTATAAAAGGGAAAGCATGACACCCCATTAAGGGGATTCAATCCATGAGCATCGCAACACATCACACTCGAACCTCGAACACATAACTGAGTAGCAAATGAGCTCTCGGCACCCATTCACTCCACTCACTAGAGACTTGGGACCTATCCCTCTCTCGACTATTTGTAACCCCTACTACAAACTTTTAGTGCTAGTAACATGAGCAGCAGCATCGAACTGGACGTTGGGACATTTTGCCCAAACTAGTATAAATCTCATGTCCACTTAGCACACCATCCGAGCCAGACGCACAATATTAGAAATTTACTTGTTGGTGTTTACTCAAAACACCGATAGGCATGGTGGGGTTTGGGCTCAAACCATGTTAGATCTATTAGGCTAGGACCTCGAGATCTGCTCTCAGAAGTCCTAGCGAAGGGGAGACGCCAGGGGGCTCAGTTGCCTAGCCGATACAGCCCCATGGAGTGGACAAAGCTCTCTAGAGTAGTCGGCGATGTAGGCTAGGCTCCAAAAGTTGAGGACCTAGCCTAGAGCGAAGGCACCGGCCGTGATAGAGAACATGCTGGGGAAGCAAACACCGCCGTCTAGGGCAGTGCCACTTGCTTCGGCGATGAGGCAGGTGGTTTTGGCCACCGTAGAGCTACAATCACACTTGACATTGCCCCTACCTAGTGTGCTAGCTGTTGTGGGATCAGAACCATGGCAAGCATTGTTGTTCAAGTAGGTGTCAAAGTACGGGTCTCTGGTGGCTCGGGTGGACTCAACAACACTAGAATCATACAAAGGACGTAGTGGTTTATCCTGGTTCAGGCCAATCAGTGCCCTACGTCTAGCAGTTGATGATCCTTTTACTCAAAAGCACGTAAAATCAGGAGGATTACAACAAGGTTGTAGAGAGATTTGGTAGAGGGTTAGCTTGGTGCTAATCCTAAGGTTGCCTCGCCTGCTAGTGGAGCCTTCCCCTCATTAGAGAGGAGGAAGACAATGAGATGCAAGTGGAGCTCTCAGGTGCCCCTCTCTAGGTTGCCTTGCTCTCGATGCTGAGCAGAGGCCATGGAATGAATGGAATGATCTTCTAATGATCGTCCCCCCTCCTAGATCCAACCTTATCCCTTATATAATGATATAGGTTGGGTACATGGCAGGTTTGGAGGAATGAGTCTATGGTCTACATGCACTAGAGTCCTAGAAGGCCTTGCAGCGATGCGCTATGGACCGTGGTGTTGTCATGGACCTAAAGAAGCCTTGGGCGTCGTCCGATTGCTCTATTTTGACACTCTACATGTTAGGCTGTATTGGCTTGGACCAGCCTCCCACAGGTGGACCTTCTAGAGTCTTCTTGGAGGTGAAGGAGGTTGGCTCCAGGGGCTAACGCATGGGCCTAGGAGCCTCTGAGCCCCTAGAGGCCATGGGGAAGCTTTTGTCTTCTTGTGTCATTCCCTGTGTGTGACCTTGTTAGGAAAGTGGCTGGCAATGTCATGCCCAAGGGGTAGCACCGAGGATCCCCCAAGCCCTGGTAGCTCAGGGCATGTCTTCTTGCGCTCAGGCCATGGCTAGCATCGTTGGCCAGGTAGGAGCCAAGTGCGAAGCCAGAGTGCTAGCGTACATCAGGAGCATCTACACTCGAGCAATGCACCGAGCCTCACACGGAGGTTGCAGTGTAGTCAGGCTCGGTAGGGTTTTCTCCTCCAGAGGGTGCGCACGAGCGTACCCAATGGTATCGGCCTCAATCCCCTAGGTGATCCTAGAGGGGTTAGTCGGGGGGTCTTCTTCGTTTGGGAACCATTGGACTTGAGGCTTCACATACCCATATGTTAGGATCTCATCTGCATCCCATAGATTAAACCTATTCAGGACTACTAATACTATTGATATGTCCCATAGATCAAGGGTCGATGTTGGCATGCAGGAAACTCTTTATTAGATCAACGATGTCCTCATCTGTTGAACCCAATAGAAAATCCAACTTCACCACCT
This sequence comes from Miscanthus floridulus, assembly GCF_019320115.1. Taxonomy (NCBI): domain Eukaryota; kingdom Viridiplantae; phylum Streptophyta; class Magnoliopsida; order Poales; family Poaceae; genus Miscanthus; species Miscanthus floridulus. The sequence goes on from NC_089595.1 coordinate 36,988,378, forward strand.
GGACATTCACCACTGTGCCAATCTGAAGCTAGGTAGCAGCTAGCGCTGTGGCAGCCCCCTAATGAATGACATTGGTCACCATGGCTCGAAGGCAGGCCAGCAGGGCTTAGAGGTGCTCCTTTGTGGTGAATAGATTATCCACTATTCCAACAGGAAGGCTACATTACAGGCGGCTAGCACGAATAGTTGCATGGTCTTAACCCGCGTACTCAGTACCACAATAAGATTCATCATGTGTTGGGCCTGCCCCTCGGCGATCGCTAGTTGCCTCACACCTAGGAGACCAAATTCTTGGAAGCTTGAAGTGCGTCGCGCGGCACCTAGCTCACGGCACAGCATCTCGACATTTAGCCTGGTCAATGACAAAACCACTTGGACCTCATAGTAATCCTTCAATAATTGATGGTAGTCTACATCGTCTGAGGATTCATGCTCTTCTGATGATTTGTCCACTTCAGAACTAGAGAGCTATATAGGGATAGATGGGCTCAATGGCGACAATCGGTGATGGGATGACTCTTCGGCACTACCAGGGGAAAGCCCCACATCTAGGGATGGACGCCACCATGGAGGAAGCACTGAACAATGCAAAGAGAGTTCAAGCCCACATAGGATAAGGGGGTAAGCGATCTAATTGAGAAGGCAAATGACTTTTACCGAACTAACCGGCACAGCATGGCACAGAATTGTGAGTGTACTGCCTCCATTAGGGGATGCCTCATGGGGCCTGCGTTTTTAGCATGACCGTGGACAAAGAACCGGGCTCCTAGGGCCAATGAGTCTCGGGACGCCAGTCATGCCCAAGTGCACCTATTGAGATAGTAGGCAAATTCCAAAAACTAGTTAAATTAAAGAGCATGAACACAAATACTAGTGTGACTATTGCTCGCATACTCTAGTTAAATAAAGATAAACAACATGAATAGTGGTGATGATCCACCTCCAAAGGGGAACTAGCAGGGTGAGAGACAACACCGATGAGAGATCCATCTATCAGTGGAGGATTGCTAGGCGTAGAAGTCCTCTGAGGACTCCACATCGACAGATGACCTCATCCACTTCGTCATGGACCTAGTAGGAGGCATCAGTAGCATAGTAGGGTTGTCAGCATAAAAATGTGTCCATGCACCTAAGCACACGGCAAGCTAGAAGGATCTACTTGATGGAGCAAGGCTCGAGATCCGCTTGGCTTCAACGCAGGGCTTAGTCGATCCTACTGAATTCCTCCCGAGGGCGTGGCCAATCAATTTGACCTGCAATTGATAAGGAGAGAAAGTTTATCAGTAATTTGAGATGGAACATGCTAGTCTTATAGAGACAGATCCAAATATGCCACTTTGGGAGCAGCCAGACGGAAAAATTGACTAAATAGCCGATACGCAAAGAAATCGGTTGTTACAGACTGTAAAGCTTGTGGGTCGCAATTGATTTTATAATGCGCGCAGGTGTAAGTGAAAAATCATCAGCTAGGTGGACATTACTAGTATGGAGCATTGAACCGATGAATCTAATGAGAAAGGATATAACATGCAAACAAATCGACTGTCTAGTACGAATGGATCTACAAATGCTCTGAATCTAATCTGTTACCATCAATAGTGAGGTTCGACCGAATCAATGACAGCCATAATAACAAAATAAAACCAAAGAATCCATAAAACCATCTTTACATTGATAGGCTTTCTGAAAGACACGCTGTATGTGTGAAAGCTCAAGTGAAATCGGTTGAAATAGCCGATTCAGGTGGAAAAGGGACTACAGCATGTGAACAATTGACTATTTAACATGGACAAATCTATGGACTCATCAAACTTAACCTGCTATCTCCAACAGAGGGATTTGATCGGATCGATGGTAGCCATGATAAAGACAACAAATCAAACCTTTAAAGTCAACAAATCTATTCACATTTAATAGAATCATAGAGACACACTATAGGCATTAAAGCATAGGCGATCGGCTATTTAGCAGATGCAGGCATAGCAAACAATCAAGGTCATACCTGATCGAAAATGAATCTACCAACTAGTATCCTCTGATCTAAAGTGCCATTAGTGGGATCGACTGGATCGTTATAGCCATTATAGTGAAATATAGACCAAATTAACTTGCTAGTAAACCTCCTCATGATCAGATGTGCCTTAACTGCATACTATGCACGATCAAGATTGAAGTAGAACCACATACTATGCATGATCAGATGTTCCTTAACTTGCTAGTAAACCTCCTCATGATCGTTATAACCCATCGCTCAAAATAAGAAACATCATGTTGTAACAAAGCAAATGATAGAATAAAAGGATATGAAGCTGATCTAGATTGATGTCGACTAGGCAGATTGATGTTGCTAAAACTAATGGCAATAAGAACATCAGCAAGATCGGTAACTTAATAAATCTACACTAAGGATGCCACTCTTAGGTAGAGCCGAAAAACATGACCTTAATCTAATTTGAGTAGTGGAGGTTGAACTTAACCGATGCAACCGCACTTAAACTAGATAAAGATCGATAACTAGCTTATGCTAGAGCTCGCAGTGGAGGTCAAACTTAACCGATGCATCCATACAAACCAAAGCATAAGCCATGACAGTACTTATAGACAAGCCAGAGGTCAGCCGGACTGATGTAGCCCTTCTTGTTGAAGAACTCACCTGAGATCTACACTACTGCTACTCCTAAGGGTTGGCGTGAAGCCAAAAAAAGTAACTTGTATTGATTAATTAGATGTCTCTTTACAATAGCCAGGGTCTAATATTTATACCCATAACCTAAGTATGAATCCTACTCAAGTACGACTTGTTACAATCTTTGGTATAAAAGAAAACATTCCTAACTTAAGATAACTTGGACCCCTAATCTTTCCCTTTTGTAGAGTCTAACATGTATTTCCCAACGCCAACCGTAGCTCATTGTTGTTATCTACTGACGTCATTCGAAGAGAGCCGAATTCTAGTACCGCATTTGAATCAGCTGATATCGATCCATATGCAATCGATTCCTTGATTGACATAATCTTGGAAGCTTTGAGTTCCCGCGTTCTACTTCTCAAATTTTGGTGTAAACAAATGCCCCCCCAATTTTGGGATAAAAAATGATTTTATTCCAAAATTCCTATTCACCCAGTTTACCACGTCACAACCGTTTTATTCTGAGATATATGCGTGACTCCTAACTTCTCGGTCTGAGTCTTATATAATATCCCAATAGTATCTTTTCCAACTCACTCGACCCATTTGCTTTCCCCTTCTTTCTCAAGCAAATCTTAACAACCAAAGCCGCCATCGCCAAAGCCTTAAACCTAGCAAATCCTCTACTTCATCAAGCTATTCTTCAAGTAACCCTTCCTAGGTTTAGATTTATTTTGACAAGCAATGGTGACTAGCAACCACGTCCATGAGGTATGCTTCCAAGTTCCCATTTTCCAAGTACCAGCCGCTACCCTAGCATTTCCTTTCTTCTCCAATTTATTTTATCTGGTTTCTAGGAAATGAGGAACAAAATCTTGATTCCATCGGCTATTGCTCCCAATGTCTATTTTCTTGGGCCTATGGGTGATCCTGATTCATCTGACTTTATCCATCAAGAAACCAACCAAATCCCCTTCAAACAGTCTATAGTGGATTTGTCCTCCTAGAACACCAAAACTCCCTTAAAAACTAGCACAAAATGCCTAGGGGATGGAGAGATTGGTTCCGTAGGGTATCAGAGAAAAAAGGATGGAGATTGGGAGGTTTATGACTTGAATCAATGTTTGACACTCTCATTGTCTGAGATGGAGCAGAATGATTCACTCCTGATTTCTGCATCTTATTTCTGGTCTAACACCCTAAATGCTTTTATATTTGGTCACGGCCTAATGACCATCACTTTGGTCGATGTTTATATGCTGGTCGGCCTTAGAATAATAAGGATCAATGCAACCTTATGACTTTTCAAGTGCCGGATCCAAGAAATTAGCCAAAATATTAGACTGCATAGGATGGGCAAGCTACATTCTAAACCATATTGGAGATAGGTCAACTATTAGTGAAAGAGAATATGTTGTCTTCCTGAACATATGGTTAGAAAGATTCATCTTCTGTGGGTCATCTTGTGGTCTGACTTACAATCATGAACTCATGGCAGAGCATCTGGCAGTAGACTTAGAAATTCCTCTTGGCAAATATCTGGTGGAATCAACTTACCATTTGATGCATCAGGTGGCCGCTCAGCTATTGAAGAATGAAGCAGTGCACACCATCAGCGGCCCTTGGTGGCTAATACAAATGTGGTTAAACTTGTATATGCATAAGATTGTAAGGCCAAATCTCTAGAATTTGAGCTTTCCCTCCTCCAACTTTGATGAGGAATACAGAGGTGAAGAAGGAAGAACCTGTCAGTGCATGAACTATGGTGAAGCTACATCAGCCATAACAATTGCTATCGATGTTGGCCATCTCTTCAAGAAATTTTATAGTGGGTTTAATGCAGATATCCTGACTTGGCTACCCTATGATAAGGATGAGAACAATGAGTTGGTCTTCCCATTCAAATTTCAATTTGAATTAGGCTGCTCAGATGAAACATGCGGCTACAATCTTCAATTCCTTCATCAAACCTTGTGTTCTTCTGGCCGAATTTCATCATGGTCGTGGCAAAATGTCTACAAGTTCCTTCCTTCTAGGCAACCTTCCAACCTATGAGTTTTACAACCCTTCTTTTATAGCTCATCAGTTTGGTCTTGGTCAGCTGCCTCCTCGACTGTTCTTTAACAATATACTAAAGCCAAGAGAGGGTATTAGTGAAGTGTTGGAAGCCTCCAGAGTCTTTCAACTAGGATAAGATCTTCCTTCTTTTTGCTTGCATGACTGGACAAGAGTCAACTTCACTTCTAACCTTTTCAACTCTTGGTGGCAAGAATGGCACTCCCATCTCTTTTGTGGGTCGGCCCATCCTAGATGCATAGCTCTAGATGGAGAGTTTGTTTTTGATAGTGAGGTAACTCACCATTCCTTTTTAGAAAAATTATTCGATGAATCCCCCTACCAACTGTTCTAATAGACCTTTTTAGGACACCAAATTTGATCCCCTAAGCTTGGACATGAAGGGGCATCCTATAGATTATCAGCCACCATGCCTAGCCTTAAGAATAGGATCAGCTGCACCTCCATTGAAGAAGCTGATGAAAACTCATGCTATCTCTACAATTGTAACGTATCAATTTTCAAAGCGCAAGGCAGCCCAAGGGACAACCTAGAAAACCATTACTGGGAAAAGACTTCGTAGAACGAGACCATCGATTGCTATGGTAAAACAATTCATCCACTTCCCAAAATGATATTCAATCTCTAATTCTGATTCTTTCCTTGCAGTTATCGACCATTACATCTCAACCTACTCTAGGTGCAGAACCGTTGTCCTAGGCATTCAAGTCAGCATCAACTAAACCTTCATTGGTTGATCCTCAAAAGGAGCCGATTTTGATTGAAATATCAGAAGATGTGAGTCTTTCCTTTTCTCCCCTGATGCTGCCAAGGTATTTTTTCATGATTCTTAATTTTATTCAATTTTCACCTTTCTCTGACCATTTACCATGCCAGACACTTCCTAAGGATACATTCATGCAAGAGCAGGAGTCTGATAGTCTTCCTATTGAAAATGATCTTGTTAGCATTGAAAATGATCCTGCTATTATCGACAACCAGACTATCGATTCCCCAGTTCAACACACAACTGATGGTAAGAAAATCATATATCCATTTTATCCTTCTACAACAATCATGAACTAAAGATCTTCCTTGATGTTTGCAGATACCAATATTGAGAGTTTAGAGCCAATTCAACCAGATATCATTGGTGCATCATTAGTCGTTCCTTCTTCTCAGATGGAAGCTATCTCAGAGAAGGTACCGTATTTACTTCATCATTTATCTTATTATCAACTGATTCAATCCTCTTAACAAGATTTTCTTATATATAGGTACTTAATCTTCTAGGTCTGAGCTACTCTTTCAATCTTGAAGAGTATCTAGATGAAGATGAAATTAGCTCATCAGCCGCCTCTTCTAAAGAAGCTCTATCAGAAGAGACCAGAAATCGGCTAAGGGATATATTGCAAATGCTTGAGAAGAATATAGCTGATTTGGTCCAAGATGTGGATTTAATGCAAAGAGTCTCCTTGGCCTTTAAGGATAATTCATCCCCGGTTCTTACCAAGGTCTTGTCATCTTTGTCCGTCATTGAAGATTAAGCTCCAAAGGTGAGAAGGCTCAGAGGAGACTCTCTAACCATGAAGCTCTACTAGCCAAGAAGAACTCCAATAGGCAAGAGGCCAAAAAGCTAACATAGTTGATCGATGATTTGAAGAACTCCTCTCTTAGGATTGATCCAAAGCTGACTCAACTGGAAGCCAGGCGTGCAGAACTTGAGAAGGAACTAGAGAATATGAAGGCTGCCATTGATCGCCACAAGTCCAATCGGGCTCAAATACCCGATGCCAATAAGCAAAAGAAACAAGAACTGTTGGCCAAGGTTAGAGAAGGCAGGGCCATCTGCAGCAGTCTTGAGAATATTCTTGGATCAACCGAAGAAGACAAGCCCCAAATCATAGAAGTTCGACTGCTATCCGGCTAGAAGCATTGAAAGCAATCTAGGATGTTCAAAACTTGTAATCTATAAACCAACATGTGTTTGGTGTAGATCCTAGTGATAATCATATTTCCTGTCGCCTTATTGTATTTCTTGTCTCGGCTAAAGAGCCGATTTGAAAATAACTGATTCTAGACTTCTAACCTTAATCCGATTAAGTCTGAAAACATGGTTTCTTTTAAGAGAACCCCTCAATTCTATCCTTAGCCTCATGCTCTTCAGCATTAGTGCGGTGGCGCTTCGCCTCCTATTAATTGCGGTTGCCTTTGGCATGTCCCGAGACGTCCACCACTTTGCTTCGTGGCTATAAATACCAGCTGAGGGCTCCGGCCTCACACACATCTATACTCGCAAATGTTCTTGTTCCTTTCCACTTCTTCGCCCTTGAAAACTCTATAGCAGTTTTCTTCCCCCTTCTCATAGATCCAATCAACCCTATGGCCAGTGAGGACAACCGAGGCAAACCTGTGGCGGAGGAGGTTCTAGAGGAGAACATGCCGGTGAGCCAGCGCCTTCGACGCATGAGGTGAGATTGATATCTTCTGCTCATGGCGATGAACTTTTCTTACTTGTTTATATGTTCATCTTGAATAACAGCCTTCGTCCTCTCCCTAGGGCCGGCAAGCCCTCTAATGCCATATCTGATGCTACTTCTGCATCGGACTCGTCGTCGGACTCCTCCGATTCTTACAACACGATGATGCCCAGCGTTTCCTCCAAGAGTGGAGGATAGCCTAGGACCGTTATTCTGAGGCAACTCAGGAAAACGGTCAGCTTGAGATCCACCTCAGGGTTTCTCAAGCAGCCCTTCATGCAGTCGAGGAAGAGGCCAGCGCCGCTCAGGCATGGCTGGCCGAATCCGATCCCATGGTGGCGGGTTAGATGGACTCCAAGAACATCTTCACTTTGATTTCTACTATCTTTATTTTGATAGTTCTTTTGTTTCTATGATCGCCAGCCCTGACATTGCAGTTGGAGTCCCTCCAACTAGTAGCAAACGTGGCTACGGCGGCCATCAATGCCTGGGGCCCCCTCATCAATGCCTGCCTCCATGACGTCCCAGCCCACATCTAGGAGATCGCTCTTCACGGCATCCATCACGGTGCATTAGTGGCACTGGCCGTGGCATAGGTCCAGACTGGGTACAAGCTCCATACCATGGAGACTAGCTTCCCGATGGGTAGTGGCCTTGAGGAGCACGAGGAGTTGATCAAGGAATTAGTCGACGCAGCAGAGGCCATCATGGACATCACATCCACCCAAGATGTGATAAACCATGTTTTTTATTAGTTTGTATTTAGGGCAAACTAATCAATAAAGTCTCTATTTTTGCCATGATCGAGCCTCAGCGTACTTCATCGATGTCCTTGTATACATCATGATTATTTCTATGTTTGTTTTTGCTTTATAGGCGATACATCTTTTATCGGCTTTTCCCTTTTGGGTTAATTTTTGAACTAGAGGCAATACCCTTCTGGTATCGGCTATTAGAGCCGTTGACTGAACAAATCGGCTATAAAGTGTTGATCCAAATGTTAGGATAATATTCCTTTAAACATTTTCCATCGATTGCTTCTTGTCAGGTTGCACCAGAACTCTTCAGATCAAAGACTAAACAATTGACCGATCTAGGCCAAGCATCTCATTAAACAAAACAATATTTAACTTTCCTTTAATAAATCTATCAGCTCTGGCTTGTACTCAGGATCCAACTTAGCACTCACATATGTTGGCCTAGGCCTATCTCTAGAACCAATGTCTATCTCCTTTAATCCAACGGCCGACGCGAAGCCATGCCCTAGCATACCACCTTTGCTATCTATTGGATTATCCATTAAAACAAACTCTCAGAGCCAATTGCTTGGATCGGCTATTGACTTTCATCATTTATCTTAATGAAGCCTCCTTCCCACAGCTTGCTAAAAAAATACTCGAAGTCTTCTAGTTCCCAATATATTGGATCGGCTGTCGCGATACTTATAGAATCATCAATGTGAACCAGCTCAACATCATCTCCATGCCACTGAATCAAATACTGATGCATGGTTGATGGTACACAATAATTTGCATGAATCTAGTCACGACCAAGGAGTAGACTGTATAAACCTTTTCCATCAATGATGAAGAATGTGGTGAGCAAAGTTTTACTTCCGATTGTTAATTCGACGTTCATTGCCCCACTGGTTTTAGATGTGTTACCCCCAAAATCCTTAAGCATCATGTCAGTTTCAATCAAATCTCCTGGCCCCTTGCCAAGCTTGTGAAAAGTAGTATAAGGCATAAGATTGATAGAAGCACCTCCATCCACCAATATTTTCCTCATCGGCTTCCCATCGACAAAACCTTTTACATATAAAGCCTTTAAGTGTCAATGTTTGACTGGGTTATAGAATATAGCCTGCTGTATCACTGTCAACTTGGCAACTATCTCCTCATAATCCAATTCATTGAAATCAGAATAGAGTTCTTGATCTGTTGGAGCCCTAAATTCTAACGGCAACAGAAAAGCCATTTGAATATTGGCTGATTGTTGACCCCTATCGGTTGTTTGTTTAGCACGCCACACTTGAGGTCTACTAGATGCCTGAACCTATTCTAGCTCTCTATTCCTTAGGCGTTGCACCCTTTTTTCTGGCTTCTTATCAAATCTCCTAGACACCATTGCCCTTCCTGCCAAACATATTCTTCTTCATTATCTTCTTCTTCATAATCAGCCTAGTTTTGATCAACAACTCGCTTTCCTAGCCGATCATGAACACCTCTATTTTTTAAGCGCCGATCCATATTATTATGATGATACTCTTCCCGAGCATGGATAGACCGGCGGTTGGCTTCAGATTGCCTAAACTCCCAATATTGCTCACTGCACTCTGGGCAACTATTTCTAGTGGGCAATTTCAAACCTTGATTCCAATAGTGTTTGAAGAAAAGATAATTCCAATGTGATTTAGCTTGTTTCATTTCATACCTCTCCTCTTCATGTTGACATTGGCATTCTTTTTCCTTCAACCAATGCTAATAATCCTTTTCCTTTTGCCACTGCCATTTATTCAACAAAATTCAAGATGTGACATGCGGTCTTATCGCACCGTCCCTTGATGTCTCTCCCTGCTCATATCGGCTCTTCTATTGATCATAACATCTTCTAATCTCTCGATATTCATCGGTCGATATTTGCGTCTTTGGGTCAATGGTTCCGGCTTCTTTGGCCCTAGTTGAAGTTAGGACTTTAGTCTTCCCTTTGAGCAACCTAGCATTGACCATGTTCTGATCTCTTGGGAAAGGATTATCATCAACTTTCATCTTTTGAGGTGTATCGAATTTGAGCCTTCCTTGCTAAATAGCCTTCTGTATATGTTGCCGAAAAACTCTTCACTCATTAGTAGAATGAGAAGTAGCATTGTGAAATTTGCAAAACTTCTTATTCTTCAACTGATTAGGAGCCAACAAAACATGATTGTTGGGCAACTTGATTTGTCCCTTCTCAACCAAGAAATTGAAGAGCTTGTACGATTTTGTGACATCCAAATCATAGCACTCTTCAACTCCTTTTCCCTAAGGATTTGGTACCATTACTATCTTCTTACCCTAATTCCATTCAGCCATAGCAATCTCTTCTTCTTCATACTCATTGTCGTCATCAACTGAATATGGATTATAGGTTTCGGCAATTGTGTCACTTTTCTAGAATCGAGTATCTCTGCACATATTCTAGAATTGGCTATTGAGTGCTGCCACTCATTGAACCAACTGACCTAAATTATCAAATTCTTGTCCAAGCAGTTTCTCTCTCCACATTAGCAATATTCCTTGAATGGCCAAATCAGCTAGCTGATCATCGATCAAGTTCAATGAGAAGCACAAATTTCTGGTAACCTCTGAAAAAACTCGATGCCTGATTCATTAGTTCTTTGCCTTATAGTCATCAAATCAATAATTTTCTTTTCTCCTATCCTAGTGTAAAAATATGTATGAAACTTCTTCTCTAAGTTGGCCCAATTGGCAATGGAGTTAACTGGCAGCGATGAAAACCAAGTGAAGGCTGGTCCTAATAGGACAAGAAGAAGAAATGAACTCGATGGGCCTCTTCAATGGATGCTTCACCCAACTGTGTAAGATACCGATTGACATGTTCTATTATGCTTATGCTATCTTAGCCAGTGAACTTAGCAAACTCCAGGAGCCTGTAATTTGTAGGAAGAGCGACCAAATCATACCACTCTAGATATGGGCGTTTGTATGAGAAGGTCTACCCTTTTGGCTTCAGACTGAACTGATTCTTTATCATCTAGGTCACTCTAAACAATAACTCATCAGCATTTGAATTTGGATTTCTCTGCAATTGCTGACCCATCTATGGATTAAAATTTCGGGTACCTTGCTATCCCAGATTTAGAATCATTTGAAGGGTATTGTAATCTATGCCATAATGATATCCTTGTAGAATCTCTATCTGCTGGGTCCTTTGCTGGTTTGTTGCTTAAAGTCTCTGGTTGTAGATGCTGGGATCTGTGTCTCTATGAATCCTTTCGACTGATGGCGCTATTTTTTTAGTCGTCGACGGTATCTGGCCTAATGTGCCAAAATTAACCATTTGATTCTAAACTTGCCCTATCGGATGTTGCACATGCTGCACTGATGATCTAGGATTATACTATATCTGATTAGTAGTAGCACCCTGAACTTGCTCAGATGAGCTCTGAACTGCATAGACATCATCATTACCAGCTAGTGCTGCATTCTTGATGGCTAGTACCAGCTTGATTAGTCCCCTGAGTCGATGGATGTGGAATATTATAGTAAACTGGTCTAACCTGATCAATTAGATATCCATGAAACACCTCCTTCATGGTGTTGTAGAATGTGTTCAAGAAAATTGTATTATGGTTCAATATGGCATCATGAATAGATTTGTTTACAACTTCTATGAAGAAACACCTATCCTCAGCTTCATCTACATCTGTCTGCCCGTGCATCAAAACTCTTGGTAGTGGATATTTCTGAACAACTTTATTGTCATGTGTCTTGGTGTAGGACAACAAACACTTGTTCTGAAATTCTTCTATAGCTTTGTTGATGGCATCTTTATCTTCATCAAGTAGGTCCATAAGGATGTAATTATTGTTGTAAGTCACCATGGCAATTGTGAGGTCCCACTAGGCATGCCAGAACATGTGTTGGCGCAAAAACATGTCGATGCGCTGAGCACATGACAAGCTGGAAGGATTTGTTTGATGGAGCAACGCTGGAGATCCACTTCGCTTCAACACAGGGCTTAGTCGATCCTACGAATTCCTCCCGAGGGCGTGCCAGTCAATTTGGCCTATAATTGATAAAAAGAGAAAGTTTATCAGTAATTTAAGGTGAAACATGTTGGTCTTACCCAGATAGTTTCAAATATGTCGCTTCAGGAGCAGCCAGACAGGAAATTTGACTAAATTGCCGATACATGAAGAAATCGGCTCTTATGAACTGTAAAGCTTATGGGTCGTGATTGATTTTATAATGCATGTAGATGTAAGTGAAAAATCATTATCTAGGTGGATATTACCAGCATGGAGCATTGAGCTAATGAATCTAACGAGAAAGGATATAACATGCAAACAAATCGACTATCTAGTACGAATGGATCTACAAATGCTCTAAATCTAATCTGTTACCATCAACAGTGAGGTTCGACCAGATTGATGATAGCTATGATGATAATAACAAACTAAAACTGAAGAATCCGTAAAACCATCTATACATTGATAGTCTTTCTGAAAGACACGCTATATGTGTGAAAGCTCAAGTGAAATTGGCTAAAATAGCCAATTCCAGTGGAAAAGGGACTACAGCATACGAACAATTGACTATTTAACATGGACAAATCTATGGACTCATTAGACTTAACCTGCTATCTCTAATAGTGGGGTATGATCAGATCGATGGCAGCCGTAAGGAAAATGGACCCTAGGCCAATTTACTTTGGATTTTGGTGTTTGATGACTAACACAACCAAATTGGACTAACGAATTTACAAGTGTTTGTTTTGTAGTTCAATAGGGTGCAAGACGTGACTTGGACAAAGGCGACGTGATGATCCAATGATCAACATCATAAGCAAGACCTTAGGAGCATAAGAAAGGATACAAGATATCAAGCAAAGTCCAAGCACGAAGATAGGAACCAAGCCGGGCGCAAGATCGCGAAGAAACAAGCTCATAGAAGGCACAGGACGCTGCACAGGACGCTCTGATGCACAGGATGATGCACCGAACGCTGCACAGGACGCTCTGATGCACAGGATGCTGCACAGGATGCTCCAGTGCATAGGACGCTACATCAGACGCTACACAGGACGCTGCATAGGATGCTCCGATGCACAGGACGCTGCATAGGACGCTGCACCGGATGCTCCGATCAAGCAACAACAGAGTCAACAGCAGCAACTGGACGCTGCACAGGACGCTGCACTAGACGCTCCAATGCACAGGATGTTGCACCGGATGCTGCACAAGACGCTGAGTGCTAGAGTCCAGTCAACATCAGTAAGGTTCCAGAGAGCCATTTTTGTGATCGAACGCGTCCGGTCAGTGCTGACAGGACGCTGGTCAGAGTGTAGTCAATGACAGAAAAGCGGGATTTTGTCCCCAATGGCTACTTTCTCAGTGGGGCTTATAAATAGACCCCCCAACTGGCCATTTGAAGGATGTGGAGCCGAGGAAACATACCAAGGGTGTTGATACACCATTTTAGTGATCTCCAATTGCATAGTGCTTAGTGTTTCATCAGGTGATTAGCGTAGGTGCTTTGCGAAGTGCTTAGGTTGATTAGACCACCGCTTATGCGCTTGCTCTAGGTTTAGGCCTAGTGTTTAGTGAGGTTTGCATACCTCTTACCACCTGGTGCTTCTGAGCACCATTGTTGTACATTGAAGGGGCTTGAAGTATTGCGAGATCACACCAACCGCATTTGTGGTGTGGCCACCACCATGTATTGGAGGGAACAAGGCCCACAACGTTTTGGCCAGAAGCTTGATAGTGAAGACGGCGGAGAGCATCCGAGAGAGGCTTGCCGGAAGGCACGTCGGAGACCCACTTGCATGTGGGGAAGGCCCGAGGCTATCCACGGAGTTACCCGACCAGGAGCTTGGCCCTTGCGAGGGATTGCTTGTGAAGGGCTCCAACGAGGACTAGGGGGAAGCTTGCGCGCTTCTCGATACCTCGGTAAAAATGCCAGAGTCATCAATGAGAGTTTGCATATCTCTACCTTGCTCTTTAGCTTCTGCATTTACATTGATTACTTTACTACATTTGCGGTAGAGATAGCAACACACTAGCAAAACCGTAGTTGCACATTTAGATAGTTTATCTTTTGCATATGTTTTGCTAAGGTTAGAAAAAGAGGCCATAGTTTAGAGTTAGAATTTTTAAGTTGCCTAATTCACCCCCCCCCCTCTTAGGCATCATGGTTCCTTCAATTGGTATTATAGCCGGTTGGCTCAATTTGGACCTTTGGCTTAACCGCTGTTGAGCCGACGCTATTTAGAGTGGTTGGGATGGATACCGCTAGGCCTCCGCACTTTGACGACACTAACTTCCCATACTATAAAGCTAGAATGGCTTGTCACCTTGAGGTGGTTGATTTGGGTGTATGGAGAGTCACTCGTGATGGGATGAAACCCATCAAGAATCCCGAAAAACCCACAAAGAGTGATGAAAAAGAAATGCACTTCAATGCTAGAGCTAAAAATTGCTTGTTTGAATCACTTAGTATGGATATTTTTAACCAAGTATTCACTTTAAATACGGCACATGAAATTTGGTTAAAACTCTAAGAGCTCCATGACAGCACAAGCAATGTCTATGAGCAAAAATATTGTCTAGCAAAGCAAAATTATGATTCCTTTACTATGAATGATGATGAGCTTGTTCATGATATGTATTCTCATTTGAATCTAATTATCAATGAGCTCCATTCTATAGGATTATTAAAGCTAGATGATGTGGACATCGTGAGGAAGATCATCTCCGTACTACCACAAAAGAAATATGCAAGCATCATCACCATCCTTCACAACATGGAGGACTTGAGCAACATGACCACAGACATAGTCATTGGCAAGTTAGTGGCATTTGAAATGTCACGTAAGATGGGTCAAGAAGAAGCCTCTTCATCAAGCAAAGGCAAGGCTCTTGCATGTAGCAAGAAAAAGAAGATGAAGGGCAAGCAAGTTGAGACAAGCTCAAGCTCAAGCTCCTCAAGTGAAGATGAAGATGATGATGATGATGATGATGATGATGATGATGATGAAGATTCAAGTGATGATGATCAATCTTCCTCCTCCACCTCTGACCTTGATGAAGAATCAATCAAACTTATCAACAAGGTGGAGAAGATGATCCAAAGGCTAAATGTCAAGGGTGTGCCCATCTAAATCCAAGATTTCATTTTCACAAATCAAAGAAATGAGCAAAGAAAGAGAGGATGCTATGGATGCGGCGAGTTGGGGCACTTTGTGGAAGTTTGTCCAAACAAGCCCACACCCAAGACAAAGAAGAAGGCGTGCAAGAATCAAGCTCTCATGTCAATAAGGTCATGGGATAATTCTTCAAGTGAAGAAGAACCCCATCACAAGAGGTGAGGCCACAAGCACTCATCATCAAGCTCTTCTCGTGTGTGCCTTATGGCATGAGGTAATGAAAGCTCTTCCTCTAGTGAGAGTGATAGTGATGATGATATGCCTTCTTATCATAAAATTGTGCAAGAAAATCTTAATTATGCTAAAGCTTGCATTAGTCAACAAAAGAAGCTCAAAAGTTTAAAAGAAAAGCTAGATAGTTCACAAAAAGCATACAAAACCTTGCTTGAACAATATGAGAACTTTGCTAATCTCAATGTTGAACTATCTACTAAAATTGAGAAACTTGAGGCTAGTGCAACAACAAATGCATGCACAATCAATGATGAGCAACTTGTAAAGAAAAATGAAAAATTAAAAGAAAAGTTAGCTAGCTCACAAGAAGCATATAATAGTTTGCTTGCTAAAATAGAAACCATGTGCAAACATTGTGATGAGCTAACTAATAAAGTTGCCAATCTTGAAGCCGTTAGCACAACCCCCACCAAGGCATCTAAAAAGAAAAGTTCTATCTTTAACTTGTCTAAAAAGGATGCCTCTACTTCTTGTAATGATTTATGTTTAGACTCACCTTTGTGCAACCAAGTTTGTGTTGAGAAAGTTGTTGTAGATACATGCACACAAGAGGTTGCAAAGGAGAATGAGCAACTCAAGCAAGAAGTAGCTCGCCTCACCAAGAGCTTGACTCAAGTAAAAGGCAAGGCGAAGCAAACCCAACTTCATCAAGATAACACCATCAAGGGAGTGAGAAGTTTGATGAAGGACAAACTGTGGTTTGTTACGTGTGCCACAAGGAAGGTCACAAGTCCTATGAGTGCAAGGTGAAGAATGGGGGAGGTGCAAAGAAGAAAGAGAAAAAGCAAACAAGCAAGCTCTCCAACACCTACACCAACAAGGTGGACAAGAAGGCCTCCACACCTTATCTCTTGAAGAAGAAGAAAAATGACAAGGTGGTGGCCATCAAGGTGAACAAGCAAGCCAACAATGGGGTCAAACGCTTTTGGGTGCCAAAGGAAATCATTTCCAACATGAAAAGCACCAAGAAGGTTTGGATCCCGAAAGGGAAGTGAGAAGTCCAATGGACTTCGGGGAATTTGGAGACTTGGCAAAGTATGGGTGTATTTCATGGGGTGCATCATGATGGACAAAATCATTGTCAAGTGGGTTAGTGAATAATATGGACCCAAATTCCCCTTCCCATGTTAGGTAACTAGATGTTATTACTCTTTAATTGGTACTTCTTTCAGTTGGCATTTCTTACAATTTGATATCTTAAGCACACTAGTTACTATTCATGCCTATGTTTGCATTTGCATGTTTATATTTTTGTCATGCATACATTAGGTATATCTTATGGTAGGCTTGCTCGGTCTCATTTTTAACCCTTGGAGCAAACCTACATGGTTTAAAATTGTCTAGGAGCACGGCACATAGCTTGTCTTACAATTGTTCATCTAATATGTGCCAAAGTCCAAATTGTAGATAATCTCTCCCAAATATCATTTTTTAAAATGATTCTCACATTCATGAGATGTCATCTTTCAAGTGGTATTTTGATTCTAAAATCAATGTGCATGATTCCTACAAAGTATTCTACACTTGTGTGCACAAATTTAGGGGGAGGATTACTCTACAAGTTGGATGCCTTGAGACTAATACCTTTTCAAGCTTATCATGTGTGTAGTAGTCTCATTGCAAGGAAAATGGAGTCCCCGGAGCTAATCATCATACTTCAAATATCCACCACCTATTGCAAGTGGTAGAAATCAATTTGGTTTCCACATGTGGTATTTCTAAACCAATATAATCATGTTGATTTCATTTTGATTTTTATATGCTTTCTCCATAGATTAAATTCCCTTGTGCAATAATGTGCTAATTATGCATATACTTTGCATTCTATCATATGTATGCATATATTTAGGGGGAGCTTAATCTATATAATGTGAGAGTCAAAATTTGTGATCTATTCCACTCTACATACAAAGGATCACGAAGTTTGACCCTCCCTTGTGCTACTAATGTCTTCCTTTTCGGTGTTTGATTCCAAAGGGGGAGAATTTAGAGAACCAAAAGCAAGCATTATTTATTGGACCTATTGGTCTACAAGTGGTAATGGTTCAAGAAAGAGAGGATAGTGGATTATGGATTAGTCTAAGTAATGGGGAGAACTTGTAGGAAACAAGGCTTAAATCCATAATGCCATATGGGGACATTTGCAAGGGCAAGATAAGGTTGCATATAGTATCTTATATATAGTATCTTTTAGCATCACATAATCATGTCCCTTGCATTGCATCCTAGCAAGTAGATAGTTTTTCAATTTCAAAAATTTTATTATTTGCTTGCTTTGGTTGTGTTGTCATCAATCACCAAAAAGGGGGAGATTGTAAGGAAAATGGACCCTAGGCCCATTTACTTTGGATTTTGGTGTTTGATGACTAACACAACCAAATTGGACTAATGAATTTGCAAGTGTTTGTTTTGTAGTTCAATAGGGTGCAAGACATGACTTGACAAAGGCGACGTGATGATCCGATGATCAACATCATAAGCAAGACCTTAGGAGCATAAGAAAAGATACAAGATATCAAGCAAAGTCCAAGCACGAAGATAGGAATCAAGCCAGGCGCAAGATCGCGAAGAAACGAGCTCACAGAGGGCACAGGACGCTGCACAGGACGTTGCATAGGATGCTCCGACGCACAGGACGCTGCACTGGACGCTGCACAAGACGCTGCACAGGACACTCCGATGCACAGGACGCTGCACCGGACGCTGCACAAGACACTGCATAGGATGCTCCGATGCACAGGATGCTGCACCGGACACTACACAGGACGTTGCACAGGACGCTCCAATGCACAGGATGCTGCACCGGACGCTCCGATCAAGCAATAGCAGAGTCAACAGCAGTGACCGGACGCTGCACAAGATGCTGCACCGGACGCTCCGATGCACAGGACGCTGCACCGGACGCTGCATAGGACGCTGAGTGCCAGAGTTCGGTCAACATTAGTAAGGTTCCAGAGAGCCGTTTTCGTGACCGGACGTGTCCGGTCAGTGCTGATAGGATGCTGGTCAGAGTCCGGTCAGTAGTAGAAAAGCGGGATTTCATCCCCAACGGCTACTTTCTCAGTGGGGCTTATAAATAGACCCCCCCAACCGGCCATTTGAAGGGTGTGGAGCTAAGGAAACATACCAAGGATGTTGATACACCATTTTAGTGATCTCCACTTGCATAGTGCTTAGTGTTTCATCAGGTGATTAGCGTAGGTGCTTTGCGAAGTGCTTAGGTTGATTAGACCACCGCTTATGCGCTTGCTCTAGGTTTAGGCCTAGTGTTTAGTGAGGTTTGCATACCTCTTACCACCCGGTGCTTGCGAGCACCATTGTTGTACATCGGAGGGCTTGAAGTCTTGCGAGATCGCACCAACCACGTTTGTGGTGTGGCCGCCACCATGTATTAGAGGGAACAAGGCCCGTAGTGTTTTGGCTGGAAGCTTGATAGTGAAGACGGCAGAGAGCATCCAGGAGAGGCTTACCGAAAGGCACGTCGGAGACCCACTTGTGCGTGGGGAAGGCCCGAGGCTATCCACAGAGTTACCCGACCAGGAGCTTGGCCCTTGCGAGGGATTCCTTGCAAGGGGCTCCAACGAGGACTAGGGGGAAGCTTGCGTGCTTCTCGATACCTCGGTAAAAATACCAGAGTCGTCGATGGGAGTTTGCATATCTCTACCTTGCTCTTTAGCTTCTGCATTTACATTGATTACTTTACTACATTTGCGGTAGAGATAGCAACACACTAGCAAAACCGTAGTTGCACATTTAGATAGTTTATCTTTTGCATAGGTTTTGCTAAGGTTAGAAAAAGAGGCCATAGTTTAGAGTTAGAATTTTTTAAGTTGCCTAATTCACCCCCCCTTAGGCGTCATGGTTCCTTCAGCAGCCATGATAAAGACAATAAATCAAACCTTTAAAGTCAATAGATCTATTCATATTTAATAGAATCATGAAGACACACTGTAGGCATTAAAGCATAGGCGATCAGCTATTTAGCCGATGCAGGCATAGCAAATAGTCAAGGTCACGCCTGATCGAAAACAAATCTACCAACTAGCATCCTCCAATCTAAAATGTCATTAGTGGGGATTGACTGGATCGTTACAGCAATAATAGCAAACTATAGAGCAGATTTAACTTGCCAGTAAACCTCCTCAAGATCAGACGTGCCTTAACCGCGTACTATGTATGATCAAGATCGAAGTAGAATAGCCAATGAAACATAACCCGCTGTTCAAAGTAAGAAACATCGTGTTGTAACAAAGCAAACGATGGACTAAAAGGATATGAAGCCGATCTAGATCGATCTCGATCGAGCAGATTGATGTTGCTGAAACTAATGGCAATAAGAACATCAGCAAGATCAGTAACTTAATGAATCTACCCAAAGGATGCCACTCTTAGGTAGAGCCAATAAATTGACCTTAATCTAATTTGAGTAGTGGAGGTTGAACTTAACTGATGCAGCTGTACATGAACTAGATAACGATCGATAACTATCTTATGCTAGAGCTCGCAATGGAGGTCAAACTTAACCAATGCAGCATTACAAACCAAAGCATAAGCCATGACGGTACTTACAAACAAGCCGGAGGTCGGCCGGACCGATGAGAGTGAAGCGAATGCGGCAGGAAAGCTAGACACAAGAAGTGAATCGAGAAAAGGTGCTTTTGACATGCTTGAGACTTGAATGGCTGGTGCAGTTGTGATAGGTCTTTTCTACACTTATTTGATTCCAATCCAAGCAGTCACATCAGTCAAGGGGTAGACTAAAGGCGTGTCTAGCGTGGTCATATTTATAATGCTCGGACCATCAGAGGGACTCTAGGGTAAGGCAAGATAAAGATTTTTATCCACCAATATGCTTCGCCTCGGGTACCATTGAGCTCCATCAGGATTTTCTTACGTGTGCAATAACATTTCAACACCAATGGCTCCTCTACTCGGCATTAGACTAAGGCAAGACTTGTGGTCGGACTTTATTACATGTGCAATAACATTTCAACACCAATGGCCCCTCTACTCTACATTAGACTGAGGCGAGACTTGCTCCTCGCTGCAAGGTTCTTGCAAGTTCAACAAATCCTAACAAAGACACCAAGGCAACAAAAAAAACAAACAAAAAGCAAATGACCTGAGCTACACCACGCTCAATAGATTGTAAGTGCAAGACTTACTCCTGGTGCTGAAATTGTAATGGTTGTCACAGGTACCTTCTTCTGATTTGTTTCCTTTAGGGAGCCACATAGCTATTCAAATTTACTGTAATCCAAGAAAGTCTAAGCATTGTAAATCTGACCAGGCCAAACACATCTCATGTTATATAGGGAAACCAATTTCATAAGAGTACTTCCGTTGAATCCCTATAGGAAACAAATAAAATTGAAATAAAACAACAGAAATACAAAAGTAGAAACAATATTCTAGACTTGTTTAGATGAACTCCTCGCTGCATGGTTCTTTCAAGTTCAACAAATTTTATCAAAGACATGAGTTGGCTTCAACGGAGATCAAAGGCACTCATGAATGTTTGGCATATTATAGATCAGACCAAAGATAACTAGAAAGAAATCTACAGCAAAAAGCAACCAATAGGGGGCTAGAAACCAGCTACAAAATGACCAAAGGACCTGAGCAACACCATGCTCAACAGAGTTTAACCCAACTAATACAAAGTTCAACAAAAGTTAACACCGACATGCAAATAAGAGTTCACATATTTGCAAGTGTGTCCCACAGATCAAACCTATTCATGACTACTAATACTACTGATATGTCCCATAGATCAAGGGTCAAGGTTGGCATGCAGGATCAGCTCCATGTCCACCTTTGGTAAGATAACATTGGCGACCGACTCAAAACTCTAGATCAGATCAACGATGTCATCATCCGTCGAACCCGATAAAAAACCCTACTCCACCAATCGGATGTTCACCACTGTGCCAATCTAAAGCTGGGTAGCAACCAATGCCATGGTAGGCCCCTAATGAATGGCTTCGGTCACCATGGCTCTAAGGCGGGCCAACAAGGCTCCGAGTTGCTAATCTATGGCAAACTCCTCTATGGTGAATAGATTATCCACTGTTCCCACGAGGAAGGTCGTGCCCATGGGGAAGGTCGCGCCCATGGGGAAGCCAACAAGGAAGGTCATGCCCATGAGGAAGGTCATGTTATAGGAGGTTTGCATGCATAGACGTAGGTTCTCGACCTGCATCCTTAGTTGCATAAGAACCATCATCATCATATGGGCCTGCTCCTTGAGGATTGCTGATTCGGTTTGCGCCTGGGTGACCTCATTCTTGGAAACTTGAAGTGTGTCACATGCGGCGTCTAGCTCATCATGCAACATCTTGGCGATCAACCTGGTTGATGACAAAACCGCTTGGACCTCATAGTAATCCATCAATAATTGACGTAGTCTATGTTGTCTGAGGATTCACACTCTTCTAACAATTTGCCCACTTTAGAACTAGAGGGCTATACAGGGACAGATGGGCTCGGCGGCAGCAAGCAGTGATGGGATGACTCTCCAGCACCACCAGTGGGAAGCCCCACGACCGGGGATGGCGCTGCCATGGAGGAAG
Organism: Miscanthus floridulus; assembly: GCF_019320115.1. Lineage (NCBI taxonomy): Eukaryota > Viridiplantae > Streptophyta > Magnoliopsida > Poales > Poaceae > Miscanthus > Miscanthus floridulus. The sequence goes on from NC_089595.1 coordinate 37,010,277, forward strand.
TATTGCACAATGCAAGCCAAGTTCAAGCCCATATAGGATAAGGGGGAGAGCGATATGATTGAGAAGGCAAACAACTTTTACTGAACTGATCGGCATAGCAAGGCATGGAATCACGGGTGGCTACCTCCATCGAGGGATGCCTTGCAGGGCCACTTTCCGAGCATGACCACGGACGAAGAACTAGGCTCCAGGGCCAACATGGCTCAAGACGCTATCACGTCCATGTTCACCGGTTCCAAAAACTAGTTAAATTAAATAGCATGAACACAAATACTAGTGTGACCATTGCTCGTTGTTGGTATTTATTAACATGTCACATGTTTTAAGTAGTCACCCTATGTTATCGACATTCCATAGCATCACTTTTACTAAGTTGTCATCCCTAGCGATGGTGCAAAAAATGCTTGTAAGTACTACCTGGTGCCACTTCTAGACTAACACTTAGTACTTTAATATTGCATGTGACTAGATAAAATATATATAAATGAAAAGGAATCTACGAGCGCACAGATAATATATTATTGTAGCACTTTACCTGGGAGTATTCTAGGTGTCATTATTTATATTTTTACCACATGGAAGGACAAGCAGTTGGAATATATTATTAACTTATACACATGATGGAGAAATAAACCATAATCAAACTTCTACTCATAATAATAGGCGTAAGTCAAGAGATAAATATATATGAATGATAAATAATAACTAATCATTGATCACTTAGAGTACTCCTTTCTATGGCATTAGCATGGCTAAGTAGAATATTAGAGGAATAATTCATAAGTCATTCTTAATTACAAGTCAAGCATACGTTGATTAGTGCAATTACACTTATAATCATGGTTAAGATCAACTTTATATCTACACATAAGGGATATTACTAACAAAGATTAAGAACATAGCTTGTCTTCCTTCATAACTAGATCCTACTTGTCCTATATTTAGGGAGTGGACTACAAAGGACTCAACGGGAGTGTCACATCCGCAATCTACCACATGGCCTGGAATATAGGGTGCATCCATAGGTAAACAACATATAAGCACCATGCTTACACAATGTCAACCACACCCCCCTAGATCCATGGAGCGAGCGCTATATGAACTTATGCTTGAACATGATGACAATCTAACTATACTAAGCATATAATCAAAGTAGTAGACAACAAACATTAAAACTAGGAACATGAATGATATGAAGAACAATGTCATAACAATTGTAGCAAACATATAAAGGTAATGAGAGTTACAAAAGAGAGGGGGTACAAAAGCTATACCAAGCCATGCTCTTGACATGATTTGGAATCCAAGAGAAGTTTGCCTCCCTCTAGACCTAGCCTAGCTAGCTATGCCCTAGAATATGGTGAAGCTCTGAGGATGATTAGGATTTTTGTCTTCTCAATTGACTTGATCAGGGTTTGATATCAGGGGGTGGCAAGGGCTGGTACATAGGCTAGAGAGTCAATCATGAGCCCTCGGATCAAACTGACTTGAATGGATGGCAACTCCCTATATTAACTTCACCCTATATTACAACCCGATTCAAATCAAAATTTGAATGGGAAGACCAACTCACTGTTCTCATCCTCATCATAGGGTAGCCAGGTTAGGATATCTGCTTCAAACCCTCGGTAAAACTTCTTGAAGAGATGGCCAACATCGGCAACAATTGTTGTGGGCGATGCAGCTTCACCATAGTCCATGCACTGATGGGTTCTTCCCTCTTCGCCTCTGTATTCCTCATCAAAGTTGGAGGAGGGAAAGCTCAAATTCTAAAGATTTAGCCTTACAATTTTATGCATATATAAGTTTAACCACATCTGAATCAACCACTAAGGGCCACTAATAGTGTGCACTGGTTCATTCTTCAGTAACTAGGCAGCTACCTAGTGCATCAGATGATAAGGAGCTCGTACACAGATATTTTCCAAGGGGAATCTTAACGCCTACTGCTAGGTGCTCTGCCATGAGTTTATGATTGTAAGTTGGACCACAAGATGACCCACAGAAGATGAATCTTTCTAGCCACATATTCAGAAAAAGCCACGTATTCTCTTTCGCTAACAGCTAATCTATCTCCAATATGGTTTAGAATATAGCTCGCCCATCTTGTGCAGTCTGATATATTGGCTAATTTCTTGGAACTAGCACTTAAGTAATTATAAGGCTGCACTGATCCAGTTATTCTAAGACTGGTCAATATGTAAACATTGGCCAAAGTGATGGTCATCGGGACATGACTAAAAACAAAAGCAGTCAGGGTGTTAGACTAGAAATAAGATGCAGAAATCAGGAGTGAATCATTCCTCTCCATTCTAGACAACAAGAGCATCAAGCATTGATTCAGATCATAAATCGCCCAATCTCAGGCCTTTTTCTCGGATACCCTACGAAACTAGTCTCTCCACCCCCTAGGCATTTTGGGCCTATTTCTAAAGGGAGTTTTGGTGTTCCAGGAGGACAAATCTACTATAGACTATTTAAAGGGGATTCAGTTGGTTTTTTGATGGATAAAGTCAGATGGATCAGGATCACTAATAGGGCCAAGAAAATAGACATTGGGAGCAACAACTGACAGAATCAAAATTTCATTCCTCATTTCCTAGAAACTAGATATAACAAATTTGAGAAGAAAGGAAATGCAAGGTAGCTACTAGTACTTGGAAAGTGGGAATTTGGAAGCATACCTCAGGGATGTGGTCGCTGGTCGACATTGCAGCCAAAATAGATTTGAATCTGAGAAAGATCGCTTGAATAAAAGCTTGATGGGGTAGAGGATTTGCTAGGGTTGAGGCTTTGGCGATGGGGGCATCAGCTATTAAGATTTGCTCGAGAAAGAAGGGGGAAGCAAATGGGCTGAGTAAGTCAAAAAGGATATAGTTAGGATATTATATAAGACTTGGACCGAGAAGTTAGGAGTCACGTGTACATCTCAGAATAAGATGGTTGCGGCGTGGTAAACGGGTGAATAGGAATTTTGGAGTAAAATCATTTTTATCCCAAAATTGGGGGGCATGTGTTTACACCAAAATTTGGGAAGAAGAATGTGGAAACCCAAAGCTTCCAAGATTGTGTCAATCAAGGAATCGATTGCATAGGGTCGATATCAGTTGATTCAGATGTGGCACTGGAATTGGCTCTCTTCGAATGATGTCAGCAGATAACAATAATGAGCTATGGTTGGCGTCAGGAAATACAAGTCGGACTCTACAAAAGGGAAATTTAGAGTCCAAGTTATCTTAAATTAGGAATGTTTTCTTGTATACCAAAAGATTGTAATGAGTCATACTTGAGTAGGATTCATGCTTAGGCTTCGGGTATAAATATTGGACCTCGGCCATTATAACAGACACATAATCAATCAATACAAGTTACTTTTTTCTAGCTTTATGCCAACCCTTAGGAGTAGAAGTAGTGTAGATCTCGGCAAGTTCTTCAACAAGTAGGGCTGTAAAGTCCGACCGACCTCTGGCTTGTCTATAAGTACCATCATGGCTTATGCTTTGGTTTGTAAGGCTGCATTAGTGAAGTTCGACCTCCACTATGAACTATAGTATAAGCTAGTTATCAACTCTTATCTAGTTCAAGTATGGCTGCATCGGTTTGGCCGACCCCCACTGCTCGAACTAGATTAAGGTCAAGTTATCGGCTCTACCTAAGAGTGGCATCCTTTGGGTAGATTCATTAAGTTACCAATCTTGCTGATGTTCTTATTGCCATTAATCTTTAGCAACATCAATCTGCCTGGTCGAGATCGATCTAGATCGGCCTCATATCCTTTTAGTCTATCGTTTGCTTTGTTACAACACGATCTTTCTTACTTTGAGCGATAGGTTATGTTTTATCTGCTATTTTACTTCGATCTTGATCGTGCATAGTATGCATTCAAAGACATGTTTCGATCTTAGATAAATTCACTAGTTAATGAAATTTAATCTAATGACACCACCATAGCTACATCGATCCGGTCGAACCTCACTAGTAGGACTTTAGATTAGAAGTCATCAAGTAGTGGTTTTGTTCAGGATCAAGACATGTGCTCGGTTTATTTACTATGCTCGCATCGACTAAATAGCCAATTGCCTATGCCTCAACGCCTACAGTGTGTTTCCTTGATTCTGTTAAATGTGGATGGATCCGTTTGCTTTCAAGGTTTGATTTGTTGTCTTTATCACGGCTGCCATCAATCCGGTCAAACCCCACTATTAGAGACAACAGGTTAGGTCTGATGAGTTCATAAGTTTGTCCATGTTAAATAGTCGATTGCTCACATGTTGTGGTCCCTTTTACCTGAATCGGCTATTTTAGCCGATTTTACTTGTGCTTTCACATATATAGCATGTCTTTTAGAAAGCATGTCGAGGCATAGATGGTTTTATGGATTCTTCAATTTTAGTTTGTTATTATCATCATAGCTGCCATTGATCCAATCAAACCTCACCGTTGATGGTAACAGATTAGATTTAGAGCGTTTTGTAGATCTATTTATACTGGATAGTCGATTTGTTCGCATGTTATATCCTTTCTCATTAGATTCATCGGCTCAATGCTTTATACTGATAATATCCACCTAGCTGATGATTTCACTTATATCTATGTGCGTTATACCTATCAACATAAAATTAATCATGTCCCATGAGCTTTACAGTCTATAACAGCCAATTTCTTCATGCATCGGCTATTTAGTCGATTTTCCCTTCTTGCTACTTCTGAAGCAGCATATTTGGAACTGTCTGGGTAAGACCGGTTTGTTCCACCTTAAATTACTAATAAACTTTATCTTCTTATCAATTCTAGGTCAAATTGACTGGCACGTCCTTAGGAGGAATGCACAGGATCGGCGAGCCCAGTGTTGAAGCCAAGCAGATCTCCAGCCTCGCTCCATTAGGCAGATCCTTCTGGCTTGCTGTGTGCCTCGGCGCATTGACACATTTTTTGTGCTGACAAGTTGAACTATAGCATAGATTATTTGCATGACAGAGCACCCTTAATAAAAGTTATAGTTTTTTATATGTGGAACAAACTTTATTTAAGGGCCATGAGATAATTCAATGCTGAACATAGTAAAAACAGCTCCAAAGTAGCAATGAAATGTTGTTTTCAGACTTGGAAAATTTTTACTAAGTCAAAACTGATTTCTAGTTTCAAGGTACACCACTTTGGAGCATTGTAACCTACAAACCATGGTGAATTAGATCATACACCCTAAAGCAAATTTGTAGATCACATGTAGCTCTAAAACTTTTACTAATACCATTTTCACAAAATCACTACGGATTAGGAGTTATATCACCTCAAACTTGCCATGTCATTCACCGAATCAGGCCTGATGGCCGAATTCAAACCGGCCTCGGTGGCCGATGGCGCGCAGGCCGCGGCCAGCACCTGGTGGCCATACGCCAGCACTGGGCTTGCTGGTCAGGCTAGGAGGGTAGCAAAGCCACCACGACGCGCCCCTCCACTCCTACTCGCGCTCACTCCTTCTCTGCCCTGCCTTGCGCTCGATCTCTCCCGCAACTGAGCAGCGCCATCACCGCCGTGCCTTCACCGAGCTCGCGCACCACTACCATTGTTCCATTGCAACATCGGCATGGGAACACATGACCATGCCATGCACATCCACCATGGCCATGAGCTCAAGCTCACCGCGGCCGACACCAACTAGACCTTGTCATCCCCCTCTAGCATGTGTTTCAGCGCTACCGTGAACCCTAGCAGTTTGTCCCATGATGGAGACTTGTCACCGACCGCCATCTCATCAGAATGGTGACCTCACCATCACTGCTCTCATGCCACCATGCCGCCATGCATGCGGCCGTGTCCATCCAACGCCGCTACTGACCCTAATTTGCACCCGTTATGTCCGCTGGGTCACCGTGAAGCCATAGCCGAGCTTGCCCTAGCAAATCATGGCTAGAGTCGGCTGGTGCACCACCGAGCTTGCTTCAGCGTGCCTCTGAGTCAATCATGGGTTCCATTCGACGCGAGGTGTCGAGGGGAGCATGTCAATGGTGACCTCACTGTTGTTGACCTCGCCGGCCAACCGCCGCCTCTGCTTCTGTGTGTGTGACATGTGGGGCCTGTTCACCATGGGACCTAGCTGTCTATCTCTAGGGTACACTAAAAATGGGTGCATGTAGCGTTTAATATATTTCGATATTTGATTTAAATGTTTTTAGAAATTGATTCAAACTTCAAAAATTCATATATAGAGCTAGGAGTGTCCAAATTGAGTGAACCAAATTTTGTTAGATTCATATTGATGTGTATTATCTATGAAAAATATGAAACATAGTGTGTGATACAGTTTTATATCTTGTTTAAATTATTTTGTTTACTCCTAGTGATCTTAGAAAATCCATAACTTAAGTTTGGTATATGCTAAAAATGTGATTCTAATTTTATTAGTCGTGTTTTGACATGTTGTAGCTAAGACAAATATGAAACCTATAGTTAACATGGTTGGGATATGCTTTCTTATTTTGGCTTGATTAAATACTAATTCTTGTGAAATTAATTGTTGTAGATTTATGTAACTTGTGGTCATGAAATAATTTCTATAGTGTTATGGTATTATAAGGAACGTAAGAAAAATAGTAAATTTGTTGCTTGACACTTTTCACTATGCTAAGTATATTTAAGTGACTATAAAGCATGTAACTTGTCATTTTTGTAGAGGTTGTTGTACTTGCACAAATGGCATGAACTTTTAACAGTGGTCTCTTAAGAACATGTGTAAGCTACTCTAATTTTTCTAGAATTTTCTTAGCACTAGAAGTAGCAGTTCCAATTTTCATCCAATTAAATAAATTAATAAAGACCTATATACAATTGATTTAGGCCCAACCATTATACTTTTCAACATGTTGGTGATGTATATAATCTATTGGTATAGTTGGTTGTGAATAATTTTGATTGGGTGTATGCAGTTATATATTCATTGCTCTATAATTCAATTGCATCTAGTTCTTGGAATTTTGGCTTTGTATGATCATGGTGCTTGTTAACATTAGATGATTAGGCTAATTAAGATGAGTTGCTAGCTGCAGGTGATAGACATCTTAATGATAATGAGCAACTCTATCTTAGGTTGTTAAAGCATGGCGAGTGTATGTTTTTTGTACTAGAAAAGAGATATGCACCTACTCAATATAAAGAAAGTTAATCTGGTTATCACCCTAATGCCTTGTTGTTAAAGACATTTATGATTATGCATTCATCATATCATATCATCCATGTCATTACCTATGCATCCATGATATCTTATTTCATGCTCACGCATATAGGATCGCTCGAAGGAATCACCCTCTTGGAGTTCGAGGCCGAAGAGGAGGAGAATCAAGAGGCACCACAGCAGGTAGCTCCTAAAAGTGAGGAGCAGGCTCCAGAAGAACTACTGAGTGCCCTGATCATAGGCCTACCTCTTTCCTGAAAGGCAAGCCCTGAAGCATTCTAAGCCTCATATGGTTTACAAATGTCAACTTGAGTCCTTTTATGTTTGATGCATTAGGTTAGAGGAGTTGATTGGAAACTCTTGATGCATATAATTTCCTTGTCCAGAAATATACCTTAAACCCTATGTAGGTCCAAGATCGAATATATGCTTAGCCATGCTTAGCTCAAAAGAAGTCAGGTGATTTCATGTCACCTGTGAGATATAGGTGGATATCGAAGCACGGTTGGCTATATTTTCTATCATGGAAAAGAACCATGGGATAATGTAACTGGAGGCCGAGCGAAGTCTTTGTGTAGGTTGACTCATATGATTCCATCTATGCCGATTATGGACCGCATCGTTGGAGGCCCTCTTGTCATTTTGAACGCATGCCTTTCACTTAGCTAGCTGGATAACTCATTCTGACCACGAAGACGAGTAGCTCAACTTAGGCCAGGCATTGTTCTATTAGAGTGCACACTCTAGATGGTAGTAAGGATGTGTGGGGAGCCAGACATGAGCCCAGGGGTAGGCCAGGCCTAAACGCCCTAGTAGCGGGTTGTCCCTGGTTGTGCGGCACTGATCAAACCTGTGAAATGTGTACCTGAGTTGTACCAAAGGTAACCTAAGGCTACCGTGGCTGGTAGACCTAGGTTTGTGTTAGGAATACTGCCCAGCTGGTTGCAATCCATTTGAATCACCGCCTCTCCTGGATAGTGAGAAACTTGACTAAGCTTCTCCATCATAGTAACTCGATGGAATAGGATGGTTATGAGGAATGCGCAAATATTACACCGGATATGGTTACTATTGTTTGCCTCATCTTTAATTAAGTGATTGCTCTAGTACAGGTGCCAATTTAGACATGCTTAATTTTAATAGGTATAACTTGTTGCTAGAATCACTAATCAGATCAAAATATATATTACTTCCGCTTTTATGCAAAATGTTGTCAAGCCAGCTCCACTTATGAAGCCTTGCATAATCCTTAGAGTCACTTTATTTTTGGTTTATGATGGGTAAGTCTAGCTGAGTACCTTCTTGTACACAGGGTTTATTTCCCACTTGTTGCAAATGGTACGGTATACCATGGGTATTGTAAGAATTGCTTCTCTCCCGCCATGGACGAGGACTAATGCCATGGGCAAGGCTATTCTATGTGATATCATCTATGATGCTTTTGTTAGACTTGATCACAAATTGGCATGTATTTGAACAAGTGTGTGTAATGATGTTTTTTAAAACTATATTGCTTCCACTACTACGTTTGAACATGGGTTGTAATAACTCTTTTCATACTCCGATGTATGTTGAACTACTTGTGAACTTATGTAACATGTGGTTGTATGTTGAATCATGTACGATCTTGGTTGTATATTGGATTATTCAAGATCATTCATGATACTCAATGGACTACTGGGTTTATATGGGCTCAATTATGACAGTGTGATCGCTTCGATGATTGCCATTATACTTGTGCTCTTATAAATTGGTTGATTCTGCCACAGTTCACCTATGTGCCAAACTAAAGCTGGGCAGTGACCAATGTTGTGGTAGCCCCTTAACAAATGGCTTTGGACACCATGGCCTGAAGGCTAGCCGATAGGGCTTAGAGGTGCTCCTCTAGTGTAGTGGCTGGATTGTCCGCTGTATACACAGGGAAGGCAGCGTCATAGGCGGTAGTCACATCAACAAGCAGGTTCTAGACCTCCTCCTCAGCAGTCACCTTCTCATCTCATGCCTGGGTGGCTTTCTTGTTGGGCAATGCCAAGTGTGGCATGTGCGGCCTTCATCTCATTGCATAGCTTGTCGACATCTAGACTGGCCCCTTAGTACAATTCTATGGCATTGAGGTAAGACTATGTTAACTTAAAGTATTCTTTGTTGTCTGACGATTCATCAATAGAAAACTATGCAGGGACCGGTGGGATCGATGGTGGTGTGTGGCGATGGGACAGCTCCCTACACAATGCATGTTAAGTTCAAGCCCATAGGATAAGGGGAGAGCGATCCGATTGAGAGGGCAAATGACTTACGGGACTGTCTGGTGCAGCAGGGGATAGAATCATCGCTGTCGGCTGCCCCACCATGGGATGGTTCCTAGGGCCACTTTCCGAGCATGACCATGGACGAAGAACCCATCTGCAGTGCCCACGATCCTCGAGACACCATCACACCAACGTCCACCAGTTGAGAAAGTAGGTAATTTTCAAATATTAGTTAAATTATGCAGCATGAACACAAATACTAGCATGAGCATTGGTTGCATACTCTAGTTCATTTAATGAAGAGAAACATCATGAACAACAGTACACAAAAAAATCACCTCATTAGTAGGAACTTGGGGTGGGTGTGAGACCATGCCAACAAGAGGTCCATCTGTCGGTGGAGGATGGTCGGCACTAAAGCCCTCTAGGGACTCCTGAAGGCTCTAGTTTGGTTTTGGTGAATTGATGAAACCCTAAGTGCTAACCTAGTTTATCAAAGTGATCATAAGATAGGTAGCACATCCCAAGTGGTGAAACAAATGAAGATCATGACATGATGATGGTAATGCCATTGTGATGTTCAAGTGCTTGGACTTGAAAAGAAGAAAGAGAAAAACAAAAGGTTCAAGGCAAAGGTATAAGTTATAGAAGCCTTTTCGTTTTAGTGATCAGGATAGTTAGAGAGTGTGATCACATTTAGGATCAATAGCCATACTATTAAGAGGGGTGAAACTTGTATCGAAATATAGTTATCAAAGTGCCACTAGATGCTCTAACTCATTGCATATGCATTTATGATCTAGTGGAGTGCTAACACCCTTGAAAAAGTTTGTGAAAATATGCTAACACACAAAGGTGATACACATTGTGTTTAGCACTTGGGAGCAAGGGTTTGAAACTCCACCGGCACCCTATATAGAAAAGACAGGGTTTCATAGAGTGCACCGAATGCTGGCCTCAACTAGACTAGCATGTTTGATCAGTGGAAGCAGTGAAGATGCTAGCATTGGTCTTTGATCAAATGCTGGATCACTTCATGACCGGATGCTGGTGGGGGGCATCCGGTCCCACTGATGTGGAAGCACAGAGAACTAGTGAAAGGACCGGACGCTGATGCTGCGTCCGATCATGACCGTTCGGACGCGTCCAGTCAAAAATTTTCACCTCTAGAAGCTTACTAGAAGTGACCGGATGCTGGGGTCCTGCGTCAGGTTAGGCGTGACCAGATGCATCCGGTCATGATTGGAACCTTACTAGAAACGACCAGACACTGGGTCCTATGTCCGATCACTTTAAGCAGCGCGTCCGATCACTACTTAAATGTACTGATGACCATTGAGATCAGGCGATCAACATTTGAAGCAAGGGCCACATGGCATGCATTGTGCCACCAGATGTTGGGGTCCTGCGTTCGGTCGATCTGACCAGCGTGTCCGGTCGCCTTGACTTTTCAGGGTACAGAGAGCCAATGACTCTATTCATGGGGGCTCTCTGTTTAAGCCCCATTGCGGACTCTAGCTCACACTCTTGGCCATTTTGCATTGACATAGCAACCTTGCGAGCTTAGCCAATGTCCTCCCACTCATCTCCATCATTGATTCATCATCTTTGTGAGATTGGGAGAGAATCCAAGTGCATTGCTTGAGTGTTTACATCTAGAAGCACTTGGTGTTCGTGTTTCACTACAAGATTCACTTGTTCCTCTTGGTGGTTTCCCCCACCTAGATGGCTTGGAGCAGTGAGGATCGTCGAGTGGAGGTTGGTGATTATCTCCAGCTCTAATCGTGGTGATTGTGAGGGATTCTTGACCTTTCCCCAGTGGAGAGCCAAAAGGTACTCTAGTGAATTGCTCATGGCTTGTGTGATCCTCATCTTGTGTTGGTTGTGTGGCACCCTATTGAGGGTTTGGCGTGTGATGCCAATTAGCACATGAACCTCCAATTGAGTGAATCACGATAACGAGGAGTAGCTTGCCAGCAAGCAAGTGAACCTCGGTAAAAATCATTGTGTCATCATTTGATTCTGAGGTGATTGGTCTTCATTGGTATTCATTCTTGTGATTGATTGGTTCATTCCTTGACTTGACAGTATAACCATCTTACTCTCTTTACATTACCACAAACTAGCTATCAAGCTCTTTAGTGTAGTTAGTCATGAGAGCTTGTTAGTTTGGTTAGGTGACTCTTTAGTTAGCCTTTGAGAGCAAACTAACTTAGTGTGGTGACATAGCCATTGTGTGGATAGAGACTATAGGAACTAGAATTGTGGTAGGTGGCTTGCATTTTTAGTAGGCTAGCACAACACTCGCTTTGCCTCATATTTGTCTAACTGGTTTGCTAAGTGTTGTTGTACAAATTTTTAATAGGCTATTCACCCCCTCTAGTCATTAGGACCTTTCAACTCCCCCCCTGCCATGATCCATCATCTACTCTCCCATAACCTTCATCACTCATTGGTCTAGCTCACCCTCATGGATGGTGACCCTCGACTTGATTGTAGGGTCCGTCTAGCCTCAGAACACCCACTAGGGGTGGTGCCTCATCTTCAAGGGGAGGACCTAACGGCCGATGAAGGTACGGTTCACCCTTATCCCCATCAGCCCTAGCCCTTCAAGTCCATGATCGCATCCAACAAGTAGGGCATATGTTGCATGTCCTCCTGGGGCGGTAGTTCCTCCCACGACTCCAAGAGGTCACCAAGCAGCCGGTTTGGAGAATAAGATGGCAGCGGCGGGCTCTTGTTGAGGACGTAGAGCCACCACTTTTGCCACCCCAAGTCCGTAAAAGGGTAGTGGTCAAGGCTCAGGTACCTGTCCTCCATTCCGAGACAAAGTGGATCAAGGCCCCCCATCCATGGAAGATGGACCCCCGACGTTGAGCGAACCACCCGAAATAAAGAACGCCACATCTCATAGTGGGCTGGCACTCCTAGGAAGCCCTCGCATAGCATGATGAAGATAGGAGGTGGAGGATTCCCTATGGGGTCAACTTGTGGAGGCAAAGCCTATAGTAGTATAGCAACCACCGGAGTAAGGGGTGTGCTGGCACCCTAAACCCAAAAGAGTGGAAATGGGCAAAAGAGATGACCTCATTCTCCTTCGTCCTCGGCTCCACTTTGGTTCTCGGTGGGACTCTCCACCTGATCACGTCGGTGGCCTTTGAGATCACCGTGTTTAGTCATAGCTCATTAAACGCCTTGCAGTCGATGGATGACTTCATCCACTGTGTGGTCATGGTCCTCGCAGGAGGCATCGGTGGCGCAAAAGGGCATAGTAGGGTGGAGGGCAAAAGCTTTGGGATGGAAGGAGGAGATATGGGAGGGAAGGTAGATGATCACAAAAGGTAGTAGATAACCTTCCCTCTCGCACCCTTGTGTTTACAGTAGTTTGGGGGCGTGGAACCACCCCACGCCCCATGACCACTAACACATTTGCGTGGGTGGGTGGTTCGGCTTAGCCCCATCACATCAATGTGACTAGCCATGCGGCGACATCCCTGCTGAAACTGCTTGTTGACGCCACCCACGCGCATGCACCTACACAGGAATCTAGGAGCATACATACAATATAAAAATGGACGCTGCATGCCATTCATTAATACTATCCGGGTAGTCACAATTTCAAACCGTCGGACCTTCTGTGATAAACCTTATTGCTCCACAAGTGTCCGGCTAGTGAAAATTTTAAAGGATTGTTCTGTCTATAGGGTCCAGAAACATTTCAATAGCTATGCATCTATCCTTTGACAGTTGCGATCAGCCCAAATCTGAATTCAACTACTCGTAACCCAAATTTGACAAAATAAAAAAAACTCAATGTAATAAGAATCAACCAAAGTATATGAAGTATGAAAGAAATAAAGGAATATAAATATAGTTGGACCAACATAAAAGCTTCATTCCATTATATACAAAAGTGCATTGCGTAGTATTTCTCTAATCTCTAATGTCTAAAATAACTCATCTTACCAAGGGGACTCATGTCAGACAGTTGACAAATTTCATTCAGTCGATCAACATGAGTGAAGATGATAGAGTCTCCTCTCACAAACACAGTAACACTACCAAGTCTTTTCATTTGCTCAAAATTCCTAACATGGACAAAAATCTCACCACTATCATAGTCTTCGACAACTATAACAAAGCAATCTGTACCAAGCATATAACGAACTGCAGCTTCAACAATGATCCGTTGGGGCTGTTGATGAACATGACATCCCCAAGCAACACGCACCCCTTGTATGATACCTGGCGACACTCCTAGCTGCCAAAGCGCAAGCTTGCTAGTGGAGTAAACATGGGTGTTGTGGTACGATGGCATCTCTCTATATACATACAGAACAAAAAACACAAGGAAAAAATCTTTAGAAAAAACCACATATGAAACACTACACCATGAACAAGTAGGAACTAGTACAAAGCAATAGAATATTGCTAGGCCATATCTTAGCTTCGATTGAGATCCTGACTAGAATAAAATGACAAAGAAACTAAAACTCACCTCAACAAGGATGATCACAGTTGTTCTATGGGCAACAACTGCTAACAATGTTGTAACACTGCCTCCTTTCCTTGGCTAGCAACTTGCAAGTGAAAAGTAAAAGAGACCAAGAAGGATATTTATACTCGACACAGACACTAACAAACTATAACACCTCGGTGTTAAGCATGCATTAACATTTTGCAAATCATGAGCATAATCATTATTATGCATCCATAAGCATGACATGAAATATAAAATTGAAACATACTAATGAAACATGTATGTTGCATAGTTTTGTTTTAATAGATTGGATGCTATGTTTGTTTTGCCATGTGTGTACCTTGGTTGATCACTTAGACCACTTAGAAGTAATTAGGATGCAATTTGGAGCAAAGTTTATATTCAAAGTTTTGCCAAATTATGCTTTTAAAAATAATTCTTCAAAATTAGGGTTTTGAATTAATATTGATTTTAATTTTGTAATTCAAAATCTATTTGGAATTTGACTTTAGTCATAAAAGCAAAGTTGTAGATCTTGAAAAATAGAACAACTTTTATTTTTACACCAACTTGTGAAAATGCTTTTAAATGGCTCAAAATGGAATTTTAGTTCTATTTATTTAAGAAATAAAAAGAAAATCATTTTATTTTCCTTATCGGGCCGCCGCCACCCTTTCGGCCCAGCTCACAGAGCCGGGCTGGCCTACCCCACACCTCGCCTGCTCGCCCGCGCCCCGATCGGCGTTAGGCCATGACCGCCATGTGGCAGCCATGCGCCGGCGAACTCGCCGCGTGGCACCACCGGCCTGCCCCGTCCCGACCGGCCGCGCTGCCTTCAAGGCTCGGCCAGCCGCACCCTGGCGCCGCACTCCAACCCCCCTGCCTCTCGCTCAGACAGCAGCAGCAGCAGCAGCGCACGTGCCCGCCACTACCCGCACCAGCTTCCTCACTAGAGTTGGCCATTCTAGCCGCTCCAGTTCGCCTAGGCTAGCTCCGTCTTGCCCTGAGCTCCGCCTCCACCTCGTGCACCCTGTGCTCGCATCGGTTCGCCGTGGTAAGCCTTCACCGGCTAGGAATCCCTCATCGGAGTGAGCTCCTCCTCGCCGGAGCTTGGCTCCGTGTGGACAGCCCCTCTCCGCTCCACCTCACTCCCTCTTTTCTCGCGCACGAGCACCGCACGAACGCTGTGTAGCTCCCAAGCCACTCCCCGCGCCACCTCTCGGCCGGAGCTGGCCGACCGACATTGAGCCACGCCACCACGCCGACATGGACGCCGGTGAGCTTGCTCCCGAGCTCCATTGGCCATGGTAGAGGTACCGTTAGGTCCGCCTTGTCACGGGGAAGCCTCCGGTGGTGACCTCACCGCTGGCAAGTTCACCGGCGGCGAGAACCGCCGCGGCCGAGCACCTCCCCTGCCTTAGTGACTGACCAGTGGGGCCAGGGGGCCCACTGTCAGCCGCTGGGGTGTAAGCCTAGGTAGAGATCCGGGTGGATCTAGCATTTTGGAACCCGGATTTTCAGAAAGAATAAAAGAAATGATTTTTAGATTTTGTTTAAATGCTTTGGAAATTCATAACTTGCTCAAAATAGCTCCAAATTTGTTGAAATAAGTTTTGCTAGGTTTCTTGTGACTAGATCTATCTGTTAAAAATATTGCATGTCAAATTTGTGATACTTTTCTGTGTAGCTCTATTTAAATTGAATAAATGCTGATTTTTTAGAAAATGTCTAATAAATAGAATATACATTAGAAAAATATGATTCCAATTTGGTTGATCTATTCTTGAGATTTACTTTGTAGGAAAAATATATGCCATATATGTTCTGTAGAGAAATATTGATGTGTAGTTCAAGTGCCTTTAATTGATGATTTTTGTTATTTTTAATAGAGAGCAAAAATTGTATAAAACATGTGTATGATAATTTTTGTGCAGTGATTGTTTACTGTGTAGAACATAGGAAAAATATAAAATCTGTTGTTTGACACTTTTCATAGTACAAAGTATTTTCATGCTTAATTATCAACCATAGCTTGTCATTTTTGTGTAGGCTATTTTACTTATCCAAATGCCATGAAAATTTTATGGTAGTCTACTTAGAGTAGTACTATGCTACTGTAATTTTCTTAGATTTTTATGAGCACAAGAAATATATGTTGGTGTTGTAGCCCTAGTTTAAAATGAAATAAAATAATCTTCTTTAATGCATGTTTAGTTAATGATGTTTGCTTTGGTGTATCTTTGAAGCATCTTAGCTTGTTGTGGTGACTTGGCATGTTAGTACAATGGTTGTAGTAGTAGTATAGTAGTACATGTTCTTGGATAATGTTGGCTACCTTGTACAAGAGCTTTACTTCTACTATGTCCAATAAAGTTAAACATGTTCATCGACATTCCATGCATCATGATCGTTACATGTCATCTCTCCGATGCACCTATGCATGAGCACTTATGCATCTGCATCATACAAGATCACGGGAGGAGTTGCTAGTAGCAGTTCAGGAAGAGTAGATCAGGACAGATCCACAAGAAGTCCAGGCACAGGAGGTGCCAGAGGAAGAGGAGCAAGGAGAGGACTTGCCCGAGTGCGTGGATCATCAACCTAGTTTGTTCGAACGAGGTAAGCCCTAGAGCATTCTAAGTCTCCTACTTTATAAAAGAAGTTCTTCTATATATGAGTTTATATATTGTTGCATTAAGTTGTAGGAGTTGATTGAAACCGTTGATGCATCTATTACTATCCTTGCCTACCTTGTCACCTTTTACCTTGTTAGGTCAGGATCGAATAACTGCTTAGCCTTGCTTAGACCGGTAGCGATCGGTGATTTCCGATCACCTACATTTATAGGTGGTTACTGGAAGAATTTAGCTATGGAAAGAATGATATCCTGGAATTAACCATGTGTGATGGATAATTAGAGACCGGACAAAAAAAGTTGAAGGCAACCAGACAGGGTTCTGGGGTGCTGTTAGTTTTCCATCTATGTTGATTAAGGACCGATCGTTGCTCGTCCCTCATGTCATGTTGAACGTATGCCTCACATTTAGCTGGCCGAATAAAGTACCTTTCGATCGTGAAGCTAGTGACACTATTTGAACCGAGATAAACTCGGATTGGCAGACTAGTGCTGAAGGGGGTACGACGGGGATGTGAAGAGTGAGCCCAAGGTGTGTCCTAGCAATCGGGCGGTCCCTGGGTAGTGCCGTCGATGACTGTTATCCTGCGGCTACTTGAAAAGTGTCATTAGTGATCTATAGCTCACTTGATCGGTGAGTGTGGTTTGTGTGAGGAATAAATCACCAGCTGGTTAGGAATCGATTCGAATTGCCATCGCTCCTAAATAGTGAGCACTTGACTCGAGCTATGGCCTCGTAGTAATTATGATGGAACACTAATGGTTATCTGGATGGTATGGGATATGCTAAATCTAAATTGGTAACTGGATGTTATTGGTTAATCAAGTGATTGCTATAGTACAGGTGCTTACTTAGATGGATAGGTTATAATAAAGATGATGCAAAGTACATAAAATGGTTTCTTCAGAATAGCTTATGCTTTTCGCAAACAAGTCAGCTCGCCCAATAGAGAAAGCCTTTCATAATCCTTGGTGTCGCTTTATTTTGGTTTAAGATGGGTAAGTCTAGCTAAGTACTTTCTCGTACTTAGGGTGTTATTTCCATTGTTGTTGCAGATGGTCAAATATACTATGGCTATTGCATTAATTGCCTATACCCGGCGATGGGTGACAACTAGGACCAAGGGCAAATGGTCACTCCGTATCTCTCATCTGATGCTTTTGATTGGAGATGACTACCTACTGGCACTGTATCTGAACTAAAAGTGTGTGTGGCTTTAAAACTATTTGCTTCCACTATTTTAGTTTGAACTTGGGTTGTAATAACTTTATATTCTAAACTCTGATGTATCCAACTGTCATTGCAAACTTTATGTAACATGTGATGGTACTTGCTAAACTTGTACGATCTTGGTTTGTATGTCGATTGGTTTGAAATCCTTTGTGGTTTCACGGACTACCGGGTTATACGAGCTTAAGTTTGCTAAATTATCTGCTTCAGCAGAAGATTTCCTTACTTAATCTCGTATAATTGGTCGGTTCTATTACAGCTGGCATCAGAGCAAGGTTTAGCAGGTTACTGTTCATGCATGTATTTAAAACAAAAGGGTTTTGTGTTACAAAACTATTTACGAACTTATAGTATATAGGTGTTTCAACCTCTAATTTAAAACTTAAGAGTGTGCCAGTGGTCATATCCTTTATGC
Organism: Miscanthus floridulus; assembly: GCF_019320115.1. Lineage (NCBI taxonomy): Eukaryota > Viridiplantae > Streptophyta > Magnoliopsida > Poales > Poaceae > Miscanthus > Miscanthus floridulus. Next base: position 37,028,458 of record NC_089595.1, read on the forward strand.
CTAGTTAAGGACTCTAGGTGGCTTATTTAAGTACTGACTTGGGGGTCTTTGCATCATATTTCTAATTCGTTGCTCATATGGTGTGCTATTGTATGAGTGCCATTCACTTGAGTGGTAATGTATGGATCCATTGCCTCTACGCCTCGGTAAGTGAGAGTTGTGAGAGCATGATCAGATACACTACCGATCTAGGGAAGTGCTTATATGATGCCGGATTATTTACATGCCATACGCGTGTTTGTATGAAGGTATCCAATGTGTGGGGAATTCCGTCCTATGGTGACGATGCCGTCGATAGGACGATGGTTCGGGTAGTTGCTACCATTGTACGCATATCTGGGGATGCGTGTAGAGTGAGTAGATTACCTTACTACTTTCGTGCATATTTTTCATACTGTCAGGGTTTGGGCTGAAGTGGATCTTTTGTAGGTACATAATAGCGCTATCATGTAGTACGTATTAGCTACGTTATGAGAGACCATTGTATGCCACCGTCTATGCCGCTAGCAATTGTTATTTTCCTAAGTTTGTGAGAACGTATGGAACATGCATGCATCATATTGTTACATATCATTCATGGCATTGTTCCTCCCCTTATAAGTTGATTATCTCATTTTGATAAAAATGACAACTTAACCTTGTTCTCACGTGAGTAATAAAACAAAATTTGCTATAGATGGCACACACAAAGCAGACCGCTCACAAGTCCACCGGAGGTAGAGCTCCCCATCATCAACTTGCTCCACGTACCCGTCAGCGCCACATGTTTCTTGGAGAGTTTGGGATGCCTACACTCTTGTGGAGAGTGCTCAGCTATGTAGGCTATCCTGATGGAATGGAGCCCTGCTGTTTCTGGACAAATGAGCAGTTGGGGGAAGGTCTCTTGGTTACTGTGGAGGTTGTTGTTCATCCCCGAGGTGATGGTTTTGAGTGGACTGGTTGGCATTATGAGTCAACTAGCAGGATCACCGAAGAAGTAGCTGAAAGGGCAGCCTTTGGGATACTGAGGGATATCATGGATCATTTTCCTCAGGAGTTGACAGCCACTTTAGTTGGAGTCTTTCCGAGGGGCAACCCCTCCACTAACTCATGGCAACAAGCAAGAGGAAGATCTTTGGAGATTGGTGTAGTAGAAGGACAGAACAGTGATAACCCTACTATGAGCGCCATGTTCATAGTGATGAAGGCTTTCGATGGAGTAGAAGGTAGCCTAAGATGTGTGTCTGGTGCTCTTGGTTAGGCCCGCGATGACCGATGTCAGCTTCAGAGGGATCACGATGCCGAGATTGAGAGGCTCAGCGCAGAGATGGCTCGGTTGACTTGTCAGAGGGATCAGGCGACTTAGAGGACTGGAGTTTATGAGGGAGACATACGTGCACTGAGAGAGTAGGTTGAGCGTCTGACCACCACTAATAGGAACGCTGAGCACATGTTGATCCATGTGCTCCACCAAAGGAATGAAGCCTGGTCTGCAGAAGATGTTCTGAGAGCTTGACAGGTTGAGCTAGAGCAGCAGCTGGCTAATGCAGAAGAGTACAACGACAACCTACATGAGGAGGTTCATTAGCTAAATAACCAACTCCACCCTTACATTCTGCCTAGAGCAGCAGAGATGGATCTAGATGAGGATGAGGAGCCCGAAGAGCTTGAGGCACCAGCTGATGATGACAACAATGATGTGGATAATGACAATGTCGACATCTCTGACTTAGACAGCGACCACGATGAGTAGGCTAGTAGTTGTTGCGCTAGCTACTAGGGTTTTGTTTGCGATGACCTTTTGCATGGTTGGCATGTCTGGCATGTAATAATGAGTAGAAAGACTAAGACCTTGATGTAATGTTGGAAAAAACTTGGATGTGTTTGTGGCGATATCTGAACGTCAAAAGTCCAGTGTATGTATGCTGGCAATTTGGTTGTAATGGACGCGATGTGTGCGCTTAAGTAATCTAATTAGTGATGTTGTGTTAATTGGAATGACTTATTGTGCCCCTATTTTATTGTATGAAATTATTCTCTCTAGTGAATTTAGTATGGCATAATTTCTCATTCACCTGCAATTTCTACAACATTGCCTAATAATTACTATTACTGAAATATGCAGATGCCGAACACTCGCCGTACCATGTATGATGCTACTGAGGCAGGTGGTAGTGCCGCTGGGAATGAGAACCATGATCCACCACCACCACCTCCTCCTCCACCATACACCACAGAATAGTTCTTCGCACAGTTCCTTGGAAGTCAACGCAACATGGTGGGCATGCAGCAGAACATGGAAGCTGCATTGTGCCATATTGCTGACAACACCCATCATGGGTTAAACCCAGGTGGACATGAAGTGAATCAGCATAGCAGTTTTAAGGACTTTACGGACACTAGACCACCAATTTTCAAAGAAGCAGCAGAGCCATTGGATGCAGAAGAGTGGATAAACACCATGGAAGATAAGTTTTGTGTTCTAAGGATGACAGAACTATTGAAGACTAAGTATGCATCTCATCAGCTACAAGGCCCTGTAGGAATGTGGTGGAAGCACCACCGCACCACATTTCCCCCCAATGCCCACATTACTTGGAGGGAATTCATTGAGGCTTTTCGTGGAGTTTACATTCCACCTAGTTTGACCGAAATGAAGTTTGGAGAATTTATAGCACTAAATCAAGGCACCAAGACTGTGACACAGTATCTACATGCATTCAATAATCTAAGTCGCTATGCCTCTGACATGGTGAATACCGATGCCAAAAAGATCGCTAGTTTCAAGAGAGGTCTAAATCCCAAGATGATGAAGCACATGGGTACTAACACCAGAACTAGTTTCAATGACTTTGTTAGTGACTGCTTAAAGCAAGAAAAGAACAACAATGTATATGCTACATCTAAGACTCGCAAGAGGGCTTTTGAGTCAGGTCCATCCCAGCTAAGGGCCCTGATGGCAAATCGTTCTACGTATCATCCGCCTACCCCTGGTGCAAGGTTCAGGCCACCCCAACGGAGGAATCAGAATGCCCAGCAACCTTAGAGGAATCAGAAGCCATTCAAGATGGCAGTGCCACAAGCCAAGATCGGACAAGGCAGTTCATTTGGAGCTGCTACTCAAGTAAGAGGACCATGTTTCAACTGCAATCAACCTAGTCACTTTGCGAAGTTTTGCCCATATCCCAAGAAGCAGTAGAATCAGTACCAAGCTCGTGTGCACCACACCACCATTGATGACATCCCGGAAGGAGAGCCCATGACAGCCGGTATGTTTTCTATCAACAATCATCCTATAGTTGTTTTGTTTAATTCTAGATCATCTTATTCATTCATAAGTCAAGCATTTGCAAGAAAGTATGAGCAAAAGATAATTGAATTGGAATGTGCTTATCGGATAAGTTCAGCTGGGGCTGATCTGTTAACTAATCAGATAATCTAGGGGATAACCCTGAGTACAACAAATAGGCAGTATAAGCTTAACTTGATAGTTATGCTAGGGCTAGTTCTGGATGTGATTATAGGAATGAACTGGATGAATAAGATGGGAGTAGTAATTGATGTTGGAGAAAGAAGCATTTCTCTCAAGGAACCTGTTGGAGAAGGTACATTTCAAGTAACCTTACCTAGGAGAATAGATCTGACCAGTACAACTTGTGCAGTCCAAACTACTCTTCTAGCCAAGATTCCAATAGTGTGTGAGTTTTCGGACATGTTTCCAGATAAGTTACCCAGTCTTCCACCGGACAGAGATGTTGAGTTTGCCATTGAGTTAATCCCTGGAACACCACCGATCTCAAGAAGGCCTTATCGGATGCCTCCAAATGAATTAGCTGAGTTGAAGAAACAACTACAAGATCTGTTGACTAAGGGTTTAATTCATCCAAATTCATTGGAATGGGGATGTCCCGCACTGTTTGTGAAGAAGAAGAAGGATAACTCCTTACGGATGTGTGTGGACTACCGGCCACTGAATGCGGTGACAATTAAAAACAAGTATCCTCTACCTTGGATTGATATCTTGTTTGATCAATTGTTAAAAGCCAAGGTGTTCTCTAAGATAGATTTGAGATTAAGGTACCATCAGATCAAGATTAGACCACAAGATATACCCAAAACCACATTCTCCACCAGATATGGTTTGTATGAGTATCTTGTCATGTCCTTTGGTTTGACAAATGCTCCTGCATACTTTATGTATCTAATAAATTCGATCTTTATGCCAGAGTTGGATAAGTTCATGATTGTGTTCATTGATGACATTCTAGTATACTCAGAGAACGAATAGGATCATGAAGAGCATCTAAGAATTGTCTTGACCAGACTCAGAGATCACTAGCTATATGCTAAGTTTAGTAAATGTGAGTTCTGGCTGAAGACAGTCCCTTTTCTCGGTCATGTGCTATCTAAGAATGGAATCTCAGTGGATCCTAGTAAGGTACAAGAGGTTATTTACTGGAAGGCACCAAGCACAGTTCATAAGGTTTGGAGTTTTCTTGGATTACCCGGTTACTATCATTGTTTTATACTAGACTTCTCAAAGATTGCCAAGCCAATGACAAGTTTGCTATAGAAGGATCATAAGTTCGTTTGGACAGAGGAGTGTGAGGCAGCTTTCTGCACCTTGTGGAATTTGCTAACCGCTGCTCCTATTCTGGCGCAACTGGATATAGAGAAGCCGTTTGATGTGTTTTGTGATGCATCAAAGAATGGTTTAGGATGTGTTCTGATGCAAGATGGAAGGGTCATTACTTATGCCTCACGTTAGTTGAGGAAGCATGAGGTTAACTATCCTACACACGATTTAGAGCTTGCAGCCGTTATGCATGCTCTAAAGATTTGGAGACACTACTTGCTTGGGAATGTGTGCAATATCTTTACAGATCATAAGAGTCTCAAGTACATATTTACTCAGTCTGAGTTGAATATGCGATAGAGAAGATGGTTAGAACTGATAAAGGATTATAATCTGAATGTACACTATCATCCGGGAAAGGCAAATGTAGTGGCAGATGCCTTAAGCAGGAAGTCACATTCTCTTGCTGTGCAACCATTGTTTGAAGATAGGTTCAATTTGTTGCATCCTGCTGTGTTGCATAATATCCAGGTTAGTTGTACCTTGGAAAGCAAGATCATTAAGGGTCAAAAAATAGATAAGGGAATATTCCATATCAAGGAGAAAATGAAGAAAGAACCGACCAAGCACTTTAGAGTGGATGAACAAGGAGTGTTATGGTTTAAGGACCGTCTGGTTGTACCTAAGGATCGAGAGCTCAAGAACAAATTGATGGATGAAGCTCATCACTCTAAGTTGTCTATCCATCCTAGAAGTAACAAAATGTACCAAGAATTGAGACCTCGTTATTAGTGGACGAAGATGAAGAAGGAGATTGCAGTGCATGTTGCTCGTTGCGACATGTGTTGTAGAGTGAAAGCTCTTCACATGAGACCTACAGGAATGTTGCAACCTTTGTCAGTACCAGATTGGAAATGGGATGATATAAGTATGGATTTTATCACCGGTCTTCCCACCACACCAAAGGGGAATGATTTGATTTGGGTAATTGTATATCGCCTTACCAAATCAGCTCACTTTTTACCAGTTAAAACAACATTTCAACCACCTCAGTGTGCTGAGAAGTACATTGCGGAGATTGTCCGATTACATGGTATACCAAAGACTATCGTGTCTGACCATGGGTCATAGTTTACCGCTCATTTTTGGGAGCATCTTCATAAAGGTTTGGGTACTAGCTTGATTTGTAGTACAGCTTACCACCCACAGACAGATGGGCAGACAGAGCGAGTTAATGCTGTTCTAGAAGATATGCTTAGAGCTTATGTGTTATCATCTAAGGGTTCATGGGAATCATGGTTACATTTGGCAGAGTTCGCTTATAACAACAGTTACCATGAGAGTATCAAGATGGCTCCATTTGAAGCATTGTATGGTAGAAAATGTAAGACAATGTTGAATTGGGTTGAGCCTAGAGAGAGAAGGTTTTATGGAATCAATTTTGTTGACGAGGCTGAGAAAAAGGTCCATATTATCCAACAAAACATGAAAGCGGCACAGTCACGCCAGAAGAGTTATGTCGATAAGAGGAGACCGCTTGAGTTTGAGGTAGGTGACTATGTTTATCTAAAGGTTACTCCAATGAAGAAAGTACAATGGTTTGGAGTTAAGAGAAAACTTGCTCCTAGGTTTGTAGGACCATACAAGATCGTAGAGAAGAAGGGTCCCATGGCTTATAAGTCATAGTTACCAGAAGCGATGGGTTTGATCTTCCCAGTCTTCCATGTATCACAGTTGAAGAAGTGCTTGCGTGTTCCGGAAGAGAGAATAGAACCTCAGAGCATTTGGCTCAAATTAAACTTGGAATACCATGAGCAACCGGTTCGAGTTTTGGACACTAAGGACCGAGTCACTCGGAATAAAGTGGTGAGAACCTATAAGATATAGTGGAGTCATCACGATGATGGTGATGCGACGTGGGAAATAGGAGAATATCTGCAAAATGCTTATAAGGACTTTATAACAAATGGTTCGTAACTCAAAATCTCGGGACGAGATTCTTATAAGGGGGGAGGGCTGTAACACCTCGGTGTTAAGCATGCATTAACATTTTGCAAATCATGAGCATAATCATTATTGTGCATCCATAAGCATGACATGAAATATAAAATTGAAACATACTAATGAAACATGTATGTTGCATAGTTTTGTTTTAATAGATTAGATGCTATGTTTGTTTTGCCATGTGTGTACCTTGGTTGATCACTTAGACCACTTAGAAGCAATTAGGATGCAATTTGGAGCAAAGTTTATATTCAAAGTCTTGCCAAATTATGCTTTTAAAAATAATTCTTCAAAATTAGGGTTTTGAATTAATATTGATTTTAATTTTGTAATTCAAAATCTATTTGGAATTTGACTTTAGTCATAAAAGCAAAGTTGTAGATCTTAAAAAATGGAACAACTTTCATTTTTACACCAACTTATGAAAATGCTTTTAAATGGCTCAAAATGGAATTTTAGTTCTGTTTATTTAAGAAATAAAAAGAAAATCATTTTATTTTCCTTATCGGGCCGCCGCCTCCCTTTCAGCCCAGCTCACAGAGCCGGCCTAGCCTGCCCCACACCTCACCCACTCGCCCACACCCCGACTGGCGTCAGGCCACAACCGCCGCGTGGTGGCCATGCGCCGGCGAACTCGCCGCGCGACACCACCAGCCTGCCCCGTCTCGACCGGCCGCGCTGCCTTCAAGGCTCGGCCAGCCGCACCCTAGTGCCACACTCCAACCCCCTGCCTCTCACTCGGACAGCAGCAGCAGCAACGCATGCGCCTGCCACCGCCCACACCAGCTTCCTCACCGGAGTTGGCCGTTCCAGCCGCTCCAGTTCATCTAGGCTATCTCCGTCTCACCCTGAGCTCTGCCTCCACCTCGCGCACCCCGTGCTCGCATTGGTTCGCCGTGGTAAGCCTTCACCGGCCAAGAATCCCTCGCCAGAGTGAGCTCCTCCTCACCGGAGCTTGGCTCTGCATGGACAGCCCCTCTCCGCTCCACCTCGCTCCCTCTTTTCTCGCGCACGAGCACCGCACGAACGCTGTGTAGCTCCCAAGCCACTCCATACACCACCTCTCGGCCGGAGCTGGTCGGCCAACATTGAGCCATGCCACCGTGCTGCCATGGATGCCGGTGAGCTTGCTCCCGAGCTCCATTGGCCACGGTAGAGGTACCGTTAGGTCCACCTTGTCACGGGGAAGCCTCCGGTGGTGACCTCACCACCGGCAAGTTCACCAGCGACGAGAACCACCGTGGCTGAGCGCCTCCCCTACCTTAGTGACTGACCGATGGGGCTAGGGGGCCCACTGTCAGCCACTGGGGTGCAAGCCTAGGTAGAGATCCGGGTGGATCTAGCATTTTTGAACCCGGATTTTCAGAAAGAATAAAAGAAATGATTTTCAGATTTTGTTTAAATGCTTTGGAAATTCATAACTTGCTTAAAATAGCTCCAAATTTGTTGAAATAAGTTTTGCTAGGTTTCTTGTGACTAGATCTATTTGTTAAAAATATTGCATGTCAAATTTGTGATACTTTTCTATGTAGCTCTATTTAAATTGAATAAATGATGATTTCTTAGAAAATGTCTAATAAATAGAATATACATCAGAAAAATATGATTCCAATTTGGTTGATCTATTCTTGAGATTTACTTTGTAGGAAAAATATATGTCGTGCATGTTCTGTAGAGAAATATTGATGTGCAGTTCAAGTGCCTTTAATTGATGATTTTTGTTATTTTTAATAGAGAGCAAAAATTGTATAAAACATGTGTATGATAATTTTTGTGCAGTGATTGTTTACTGTGTAGAACATAGGAAAAATATTAAATCTATTGTTTGACACTTTTCATAGTACAAAGTATTTTCATGCTTAATTATCAACCATAGCTTGTCATTTTTGTGTAGGCTATTTTACTTATCCAAATGCCATGAAAATTTTATGGTAGTCTACTTAGAGTAGTACTATGCTACTGTAATTTTCTCAGATTTTTATGAGCACAAGAAATATATGTTGGTGTTGTAGCCCTAGTTTAAAATGAAATAAAATAATCTTCTTTAATGCATGTTTAGTTAATGATGTTTGCTTTGGTGTATCTTTGAAGCATCTTAGCTTGTTGTGGTGACTTGGCATGTTAGTACAGTGGTTGTAGTAGTAGTATAGTAGTACATGTTCTTGAATGATGTTGGCTACCTTGTACAAGAGCTTTACTTCTACTATGTCCAATAAAGTTAAACATGTTCATCGACATTCCATGCATCATGATCGTTACATGTCATCTCTCCGACGCACCTATGCATGAGCACTTATGCATCTACATCATACAGGATCGCAGGAGGAGTTGCTAGTAGCAGTTCAGGAAGAGTAGATTAGGATAGATCCACAAGAAGTCCAGGCATAGGAGGTGCCAGAGGAAGAGGAGCAAGGAGAGGACTTGCCCGAGTGCGTGGATAATCAACCTAGTTCGTTCGAACGAGGCAAGCCCCGGAGCATTCTAAGTCTCCTACTTTATAAAAGTAGTTCTTCTATATATGAGTTTATATATTATTGTATTAAGTTGTAGGAGTTGATTGAAACCGTTGATGCATCTATTACTATCCTTGCCTACCTTATTACCTTTTACCCTGTTAGGTCAGGATTGAATAACTGCTTAGCCTTGCTTAGACCGGTAGCAATCGGTGATTTCCGGTCACCTACATTTATAGATGGTTACTGGAAGAATTTAGCTATGAAAAGAAGATATCCTAGAATTAACCAAGTGTGATGGATAATTGGAGACCAGACGGAAAAAGTTGGAGGCAACCAGATAGGGTTCTGGGGTGCTGTTAGTTTTCCGTCTGTGTCAATTAAGGACTGATCGTTGCTCGTCCCTCTTGTCATGTTGAACGCATGCCTCACATTTAGTTGGCCGAATAAAGTACCTTTCGACCACGAAGCTAGTAACACTATTCGAGCTGGGATAAACTCGGATTGGTAGACTGGTGCTGAAGGGGGTATGACGGGGATGCGAAGAGTGAGCCCAAGGTGCATCCTAGCAGTCAGGCGGTCCCTGGTTAGTGCGGTCCATGACTGTTATCCCGTGGCTACTTGGAAAGTGTCATTGGTGATCTGTAGCTCACTTGATCGGTGAGTGTGGTTTGTGTGAGGAATAAATCACCAGCTGGTTAGGAATCAATTCGAATCGCCATCGCTCCTAGATAGTGAGCACTTGACTCAAGCTACGACATCGTAGTAATTATGATGGAACACTAATGGTTATTTGGATGGTATGGGATATGCTAAATCTAAATTGGTAACTGGATGTTATTGGTTAATCAAGTGATTGCTATAGTACAGGTGCTTACTTAGATGGATAGGTTATAATAAATATGATGCAAAGTACTTAAAATGGTTTCTTCAGAATAGCTTATGCTTTTCGCAAACAAGTCAGCTCGCCCACTAGAGAAAGCCTTGCATAATCCTTGGTGTCGCTTTATTTTGGTTTAAGATGGGTAAGTCTAGCTAAGTACTTTCTCGTACTTAGGGTGTTGTTCCCATTGTTGTTGTAGATGGTCAAATGTACTATGGCTATTGCATTAACTGCCTATACCCGGCGATGGGTGACAACTAGGACCAAGGGCAAATGGTCACTCCATATCTCTCATCTGATGCTTTTGATTGGAGATGACTACCTACTGGCACTGTATCTGAACTAAAAGTGTGTGTGTGGCTTTAAAACTATTTGCTTCCGCTATTTTAGTTTGAACTTGGGTTGTAATAACTTTATATTCTAAACTCTGATGTATCCAACTATCATTGCGAACTTTATGTAACATGTGACGGTACTTGCTAAACTTGTATGATCTTGGTTTGTATGTCGATTGGTTTGAAATCCTTCGTGGTTTCACGGAATACCGGGTTATACGGGCTTAAGTTTGCTAAATTATCTGCTTCGGTGGAAGATTTCCTTTCTTAATCTCGTATAATTGGTCAGTTCTATTACACAAATATTAGAAGACATGAGTCCCCATAGCATTACAAATTACTAATAAAATATATTCAGCATATAAGCAATCAGAGTAGTAGTCGAGGGGTTGGCTCATTTTCCTACTCTAATTATGAGAAAGTCCAGCGCATTAAATACACACAGCTATGGTAGAACCAACCAATTTATAAGAGCACAAGTACAATGACAACCACCCAACAGTGATCGCAATGTCATACTTGAGCCCATATAAACCTAGTAGTCCATTGAGTATCATGAAGGATCTCGAATAATACAATCACACAACCAAGATTGTACGTGATTCAACATACAAGACACATGTTACATAACTTCCCAAGTAGTTCAACATACATCGGAGACAAATTAAGTTATTACAATACCAAGTTCAAATACAGTAGCGGAAACAAATATAGTTTTAAAACTAACATTACACACCCTTGTTCCAAATACATTCCAGTTCATGATCCATTCCAACAAAAGCAAGGGAGATCATATAACTTAAAAGTGTCATGCCCGTGGCCTTACTCCTTATCCACGGTAGGATAGAAGTAGTTCTTACAATATCCATGATAGACAGTGTTATCTGCAACAAGTGGAAAATAAACCCTGAGTCTAAGAAGGTACTCGGCTAGACTCACCCATCAAAAATTAGAAATAAAGTGACTCCAAGGATCATGCAAGGCTTTATAAGTGGAGCTAGCTTGACAACATTTTTGCAAAAAGGCACTAGTTGAGCTACACATTTTATAATTCGGTCATCAAGTTAATTATAGCTATTCATCTCTAGATTAGCAACTAACATGTGCCAAACATGTGATATAGAATTAGGTAGCATAACAATAATAACCATAGCTAGTGTAATATTTCAATGTTCATCATAACCATCACATTCCATAGTCTAATTACTATGATGCTGGAGCTAGTATAGTTTCTCACTATCCGAGAGAGACGACGATTCAAATCGGTTGCAACCAGTTGGGAAGTTATTCCTAACACAAACCCAGACATACCTATATCAAGGTAGTCTTAGGTCACCTTTGGTACAACTCATGTACACATTTCGTGGGTTCAATCAGTGCCGCACCCTCAGTGACACTATCAGATGCCAGGTCGATCAGGACTCTAACCTGCCCTTGGCCTCACATTGGCTCCCCGCACATCATTACTACCTCCAGTGTGTGCACTTTCACTTAACAGGTCCTGACCTGAGTTGAGCTACTCGGCTTCGTGGTCAGAACGAGTTATCCAACCAGCTAAGTGAGAGGCATAAGTTCAATCTTGGCAGAAGTGCCAGCAACTATATGGTCCTTAATTGGCATAGACGAAATCACATGAGTCAACCTACACATAGACTCCACCTGGCCTCCAGTTATATTATCCCATGGTTCTTTACCACGATAGCAAATATAGCCAATCATGCTCCAGTATCCACCTATATCTCGTGGGTGATAGGAAATCACCCGACTCCTACCGACCTAAGCATGGTAAGCATATATTTGATCTAGACCTACATAGGGTTCAAGGTATATTTCTGGACAAAGAAGTTATATGCATCAAGTGTTTCCAATCAACTCTTATGACCTAATGCATCAAACATAAAGGACTCAAGTGATATTTTATAAAACATAGGAGGCTTAGAATGCTCCAGGGCTTGCCTTTCAAAAAAGATGTAGGCCTATGATCAGGGTACTCTAGTAATTCTTCAAGAGCCTACTACTTGCCTTTAGGAGTTACATGTTGTGGTGCCTCCTGGTTCTCCTCCTCTTCGGCCTCAAACTCCAAGAGGGTGATCCCTTCGGGTGATCCTATATGCATGAGCATGAAATAAGATACCATGGATGCATAGGTAATGACCTAGATTATATGATATGCTAAAATGCATAGTCATAAATATCTTTAACAATAAGGCATTATGGTGATATCAAGATTAACTTTCTTTTACTGAGTCGGTGCATATCTCTTCTCTATTTCTTAATCAAACACTCACTTAGGTATTTCCTGTACTACAAACTACAGTCACTTTCTTTGACCTGATCTAGGACTTTCTGGAAAGCTTATAAAATTGTGTAACTTTGTTATTAACAAGTTTCACAGAAGTGATCATTATCATCACAAAATTATCAGCACAATAAAAACTACACATGCAGCCATCTAGTTGAATTGTGGAGCAATAATTAACTAGTTGTATATAACCAATTAATTTTAAGCATAAATACTAAGATCAACAGATCATATGCATCACAAGAACCACAGAAAACATCATGGTTAAGCCCAAATAATTTACCTATATGCATTTATTAATTTCCACATATAATAGAGTGATTTAAAGGATAAATATTTCCTATGCACAATAAATTCTGAGACAATTACAGTAGCTTACACTTGACCCCAATAGTCTACTATACAAATCTCAAGCCATTTAGATAAGTATAGCCACCTCTACAAAAATAACAATTTGCATAGGCTTATTTTAGCAAAAATAGTCTAGCCTAGTGAAAAGTGTCCAACAACAAATTTCATATTTTTCTTACTTTCATCCTAGTATAAGAATACTGTATAAAAATTTTCATGATCATAAGTTATGTATTTTTACCCTAATTAATTTCACTACAAACTAGCAATTAATCAAGGTTAAATAGTAAAACCATATTCTAAGTATTCCTACAATAGGTTTAGTATTTTTTCTAGCTATATCACATCAACACAAGACCAACACAATTGGAATCACATTTTTAGCACTTCCCTAGCTCAAGTTATGCATTTTACAAGATAGAAACTAATTTAAAAGCACTTTACTAGATTAATTTAATTCCCCTAGAAAAATTCCCAAAACAGTAGGTTTCATATTTTTATCAAATACTACACTTCATGATGAATCCAACAAAATTTGATTCACTTAATTTGGACATTCCTAGCTCTAGATATGAATTTTTGATGTTTGCTACAAAATCTGTGAATATAAATAAAGAAAAATCCAAAATACACTACATACACCCGGTCCAGTGCACCCACTATGACTGATAGCGGGGCCCCATGGGTCAATGGACCCAACCTAGGAGACACATAGAGCAGAGCACGCGGTTGACTGGCGACAAACTCGCCGATGGCGAGGTCCCTTATGGTGAGGTCACCGGTGTTGTGCTCCCCACACCCTCGCACATCGACTGGTACGCTTGGTTGGCCTGGTGGATCATTAGAGCTACCTCATCGGTGGCCATGGTGGCATGGTGGAGGTGCTCGGTGGCGCACCGACTAACTCCGACCATGATAGGCTAGGGTGAGCTCAGCTATGGCTTTATGGTGACCTAGCAGACCTAGCGGGCGTAGATTAGGGTTAGTAGCGGCATCGGAGGGGCAAGATTGCATGTATGGTGGCATGGCGGCGCGAGCGCGGTGACGGTGAGGTCATTGTTCTAATGAAATGGTAGTCGATGATAGGTCTTCATCATGGGATAAGTTGCTAGGGTTCACGGCGATGCTGAAACATGCGCTAGAGTGGGATGACAGGGACTGGATAGGGACAGCTATGGCAAGCTCATGCTCGCGGCCACGGTGGGTGCGCATGACGCAAATGTGCATTCCATCACTGATGAGGTGGTAGTGGTTAAATGGATGGTGGCTCAAGCTTCTAGGACCTACGGTGAATACCAGATGAGGGAGAGAGAGAGTGGAGATGCATGGGTTATGGCTGGCCACAGGTGAGCTCATGCTCGGTGGCACACCATGGCCATAGCAGTGATGGCAGCGTGCAATGTGGCCTTACCTGGGCTCGAACGGTTACAATGGTGGGTCAAGGAGGTAGAGGAGATGGTGGCAGAGCTATGGGCATGATGTACTAGCTGGTGGTGCGGAGTGAATGGTGTGTGAGGACGGTGGAGGTGCGTGGCGATGGTGACAATGGCATGGCTTAGCTCTGGCATGCGTGAGCGAGAGAGAAGAGAGACGGAGCAGGTGAGCACGTGAATGGGCGAGCATGGATGCATGGCACACTTTAGCACAGGTCCGACCGCAACGCGGACTAGCCCCAATGTACAGCCACCATGCGGTGGCTGTGGCCTATGGGTTGTCGGCCACGAAGCATGCACGGCGTTGGTTCAGACGGTGGAGGAGCCAACTAACAGAGCAACTTTAGGTCATTAGTACTCCTAATCCATGGCAATTTTGTGGAAATTTCATTAATACAAAATGTAGATCTACAAGAGATCTACAACTTTGCTTTAGAAAGTTTTATCAAATTCACCATGGTTTTCAATTTACAAAGCTCCAAAGTGGGCTACTTTGAAACTGAAAACCAGCTTGAGACTTAGCAAAATTTCTAAGTCCTAAAAATAGCATACTATGGCTTCTTGTGGGCCCTATTTTACCATGTTAGGCACTGAATTAGCCCATGACCCTTAAATAAAGTTTGTTACCCATGTAAAGAGCTACAACTTTTATTAAGGGTGCACTGCCATGCAAACACTCTATTCTATAGTTCAACTCTAGTCAAAGTAGTATCATGAAAAATAAAGTTTTGAGTAAACCATGACTTAGAAGCAAATTTGCCCATGTCATGAATATAAACATTGTTCCATTTTCCATCCTAGATTTGTCTAAGGTGTTTTTGTGACTTCACAACCATCTCTTGCATTGGTCACACATGATCACAAGCATATACATGTATATAATCAACATCACATGTGATAATATGTAAGAATAAGATGAAATTTCATATGCTTATGCTCATAAATGCTTGGATGATGCTTGTGCTCATGAAATGAAGTGCCAAATGTAATGCTTAACACTAGGGTGTTATAGCCCCTCCCACCTTATAGAAATCTCATCCCAAGATTTGAATGACCTACCATTTTTCATAAAAGGTGGGATAAACCTCTCGTAGATAATCCTCTCATTCCCATGTAGCATCTTGTTCACTGTGGTTATTCCACACCACTTTATAGAACCTGATGACCTTGCTCTAGGTTACTCTTTCCATTTCTTCCAAAACTAATATTGGTTTCTCTTCATAAGTCAAATCCGATTGGAGCTTAATATTGGTTGGTTCAATATCTTCATCAGGTACGCAAAGATATTTTCTTAACTGAGAAACATGGAAGACATAAAAAATATCACTCATCTCTGGGGGAAGTCGTAACTAGTAGGCTACATTTCCCTTTCATTCAATAATTTGATACGGTCGTACGTACCTAGGTGCAAGGTGCAAGCTTCCTCTTTACTCCAAACCTCTGCACACCTCTCGTGGGCGAAACATTTAAGTACACATAATCTCCTACTTCAAAGGTTAGTGGCCTTCTTCGTTTATCAGCATAACTCTTTTGCCTAGACTGAGTAGCTTCAATATGTTATTGGATAATACGCACTTGCTCTTTAGCTTCTTTGACAAAATCAATGCCATAGTATCTCTTCTCTCTAGGCTCAACCCAATTCAAAGGAGTTCTACATTTTTGACCATACAAGGCCTCAAAAGGAGCAATTCTGATGCTCTCTTGATAACTATTGTTGTAGGAAAACTCGGTTAAAGGTAGCCATTTTTCCCATGAACCCTTGGAAGAGATCACACATGCTCTCAACATATCTTCTAAGATTTGATTTACTCGCTCAGTCTGTCTAGAGATTTGAGGGTGATATGCTGGGCTTCTGATTAGTTTAGTTCCCAAAGCCTTATGCAAGTGTTCCCAAAAGCGAGCTATAAACTATGGCCCTTGATCTGTGTTTATGGTCCTTGGTACCCATGTAACCTCACAATCTGAGCAATGTATAGCTCGGCGTACTTCCCAGCGTGATACTTTGTGCTAACTGGTACAAAATGTGCTGATTTGGTGAGGCAATCCATAATGACCCATATAGAATTGTGACCTTGTTGTGTGTGTGGGAGGCCAGTAATAAAGTCCATACTTATTTCCTCCCATTTCTAGCCTAGGATGGACAATGGTTGTAGTGGTCCAGCAGGTTTCATATGATCTACCTTAACCCTGCTATAGGTATCACACCTAGCAACGTAGGCTATGATTTCTTTCTTCATCTTTATCCACCAAAAATGGGTTTTCAAGTCTTGATACATTTTGCTACTACCAGGGTGGATAGATAACTTGGAAGAGTTAGCTTCTTCCAAGATTTGATTTCTATGCTCACAATCCTTCGGTACTACTAGTCGATCCTTAAACCCCAATATCCCCCTTTCATCTATCCTGAAGTGCTTGATGTCTTGATTCTACATTCTTTGCTTGAGATAGAAGATCCCTTTATCTATTTTCTGGCCTTCCATAATTCAACTCTCTAGAGAATAGCTGACCATAATATTATGCAACACCGTAGGATGTAATAAGTTGAAACCATCTTCTAGTTGCGGTTCTATAATATTGCAATGCGGTTTCCAACTAAGTGCATCTGCCACAACATTGGCTTTTCTAGGATGGTTTTGCACTTCCAAATTATAGTCCTTGATCAACTCTAACATCTACGTTGTCTCATGTTCAGTTCAGGTTGCATGAAGATATACTTGAGACTTTTGTGGTCAGTGTATATGTGACAAATGTTTCCCAACATGTAATGTCTCCATATCTTCAACACATGAACAACTGCTGCAAGCTCTAAATCATGGGTAGGATAGATGACTTCATGCTTTCTTAGCTACCAAGAAGCATATGCAATAACTCGGCCTTCTTGCATTAGCACACACCCTAAACCTATACTTGATGGATCACAAAACACATCACAAGGTTTCGCTATATCGGTTTGTGCCAAAATAGGAGCTATAGTCAGTAAGGTCCATAGTGTGTGAAAAGCAGCCTCACACTCTAGAGTCCAATTAAACTTCTCATCCTTTTGAAGTAATCTGGTCATGGGCTTAGCTATCTTGGAAAAATCAGGAATGAAACGACGATAATAGCCTGCTAGCCCTAGAAAACTCTAAACTTCATGAACCGAAGTCGGGGCCTTCCAATCCATTACCTCTTGCACTTTAGATGGGTCTATAGAGATTCCATTTTTAGAAAATATATGACCTAGGAAGGTACTTTCCTCAACCAGAATTAACACTTGCTAAATTTTGCATACAACTTATGCTCTCTCAACCTGGACAAGACAATCCTCAAATGCTCTACATGATCTATCTCATTCTTAGAGTAGACTAGGATATCATCGCTAAACACAACCATGAACTTATCAAGCTCGGACATGAATACCGAATTCATCAAGTACATGAAATAGGCAGGAGCATTTGTTAGTCCAAAAGACATGACCAAATACTTGTACAAGCTGTACCTAGTGGAGAAAGCTATCTTAGGTACATCTTCTGGCCTAATCTTGATCTGGTGATAGCCTGATCTCAAGTCAATCTTAGAGAATACCCTTGCTCTTGCCAATTGATCAAACAAAATATCAATACATGGCAAAGGATACTTGTTCTTTATGGTTACGGCATTGAGCGGCCTATAGTCCACACACATCCATAATGATTCGTCATTTTTCTTCACAAACAAGGCTGGACAAACCCATGGAGATGAACTAGGTCGGATGAGACCCTTTGTCCAATAGCTTTTGTAACTAAATGTTAAGTTCGGCTAACTCATTTGGTGGCATCCTATAGGGTCTTTTTGAGATAGGTGTTGTACCTGGCACTAACTCAATTTTAAATTCCACATCCCTATTTGGTGGCAAACCAGGTAACTCAACTAGGAACACATCTGGAAACTCACACACTACTGGAATATCACCAAGAGTAGTGGCTTAGATGGCACATGACAAGTTTTGAAAATCAAAACTCCTAGGAAGTGGCACCTAAAAAGTACCATCCCCTTTGGGTTTCCTCAACATAATGGTTCCAGTGGATGTGTTAATGAGAACTCCATGACTACTCATCCATTTCATGCCTAATATCACATCTATGGCTAATCCTGGCAATACTATGAGATCCATAGTATACTTCGTCTCTTGTATGGAGATAAGCACATCTCTAACTATTTGGTTGGTAGAGATAGTAGCCCTAGCTAAACTTATACTATAACCACCCTTGTCTACCTCAACTATTTTTTGATCATGCTTAGATGCAAATGTCTGACTAATAAATGAATGTGAAGCTCTAGAATCAAATAAAACAATTGTAGGATGTTGGTTCATGAGAAACATACCGGCGGTAACAACCTCTCCCATGGGAATCTCCTCCACGGTTGTATAGTGCACATACCCAGGGCATGCCTTAGCATTGGACTATTTCTGATTGCCTTGATTTTGATTACTGCCTTTCTTTGGGTAGGGACACTCCCTTGACCAGTGGCCCACCTGATTGCAGTTGAAGCACGACTGGTCATTTCTCGATCCTACTGAGCTCCCTTGCCTTGCATTTCCTTTGGGTAGGGCAATGGTGAAAGCCTTGTGATACACCTTCTAAGGTCGGATAGACTGTAGTTTATTCTGGGGAGGTCTAAACTTAGGCGCTGGGGGATAGAACTGTGGCCTAGCTACCACTGAAGCCCTTGACTGAGATGAGCTTGAGGCACCTATTTCAGTGGCTCGCTTGTGGCTCTTTGCTACATCGTGCAAGTTGTTCTGATTCTCTTGAGTTAGGGCATCACTGACAAATTCATTATAGATAGCACACCTAGAATGTGCCATAGTCTTCATCAACTTGGTGCCAAGCCCACGGTTGAAGCTCTCTATCTTTTTTCTCCTTAATGTTCTCAAATTCTGGTGCATACCATGACAAGTTGTTAATGGCGTGCATATACTCGGTGAGAGTTTTTGTCCCCTGGGTGAGCTTCATAAACTCAGCTGCTTTTATTCTTATTAGCCCTAGGGGTATATGGTGTCCCCTAAAGGCTGTCTTGAACTACACCCAAGTAACATTGGTGCCAACAAGTAGGGCAGATAGATAGTGAGTCCACCAAATACCTATAGGTCCTTGTAATTGATGGGATGCATATTCTGCCTTCATTAGTTTGGTGACCCTTAATAGATAGAATTTTTGTTCATTGGTGTTTAGCCATTCCTCAGCCTAAAGTGGCTCCTCTACCTCTTTGAAGATGGGAGGCTTGCTGTCCAAAAAGTCCTTGACTGTGTTGTATTGATTTGTCTCCGGTCCTTGATTCTGCTAGCGAGCACGGGCCGTGTTCTGCGCTATGGATCACAGGGTTTCTTCCATCGCTCTCTGATTCCCCAAGAATTGCATGAAAAACTCAATCACGGAGGGTGGCAGTGGTTGTGGTAGGTCATCATCATTACCACATTGACTAGTACCAGCCACAGTGCGAATGTGAGTCATCTACAAATTGCAATAATAAGTAATTATTGGGTGATACCAAGAAATTATGGAGGAATTGCATAATCATGCCCAACTGAATTTACTGCAGAGAATTTATAAATTCATGCAATAAAAACAGAGGCATAACAATTCATTTCCTCAACATACATCACCAATCACATTACTCATTATACTCGCCATACATTTGCATGCTTGTCACATTTTACCAGTATGACAAAACCCATATGGCCTGGAATATAGGGTGCATCCATAGGTAAACAACATATAAGCACCACACTTACACAATGTCGACCACTCACCCCTAGTACCTTGGAGCGAGCGCTATATGAACTTATGCTTGAACATGATGATAATCTAACTATACTAAGCATATAATCAAAGTAAACGATGAACATGATAACTAGGAACATGAATAATATTAAGAACAATGTTGAATCAACTATAGCAAACATATGAATAATGAAAGATACAAAAGAGGGTACAAGGGGCTATACCAAGCCATGCTCTTGATAAGATCTAGAATCCAAGCGAAGCTTGCCTTCCTCTAGACCTAGCCTAGCTAGTTATGCCCTAGAACATGGTGGAGCTCTAAGGATGATTAGGGTTTTTGTCTTCTCAAATGACTTGATCAGGGTTTGATGATGAGGGAGGGGGTAGGGGCTGGTATATATAGGCCGTAGCATCCATTCTAAGCACTCGGATCAAACTGACCTAAAGGAACAGCGTAGATGCAAACCCTAAGGCAGTGGAGAACCGACATTCAAAGAAGTAGGCTGACAGTGGGCCCCACAGGCTAGTTGGACTACAGGTGGGGCCGACCAGCCCTACTTGGTGGCCTCTCGCCCTCTACCATAGTGTGGTGTTCTCTGGAGCATTCTAGATCCTTCTAGTGTCCGTCTCGTTGCGGATAAGCGTGATTAACTCTGACATATAGGTCCACCTTGACGGTTTTTTGGATAAACCCTACTAAAAACATAGATTCACCAAAACTTGTGGAATTTGTTAGTTTAAACCCCTAAGTCTATATTGGTGATTACTTTCATGGCCTTATTTAAGTTATATTGGTGGTTTATAATGTTTGTTAATCACCATCAACAACCTCTCCCTAGCTTAACCTTTGCTCGTCCCTGAGCAATGCTAAACTTAGAAAAATGGATCAAGAGTTGCTACGATATTTTCACTCCTCAAAAGTACACATGCGTTCAAACAAGAATTATCCTATGGATTAGAACAATCTATTATGACTTTCAAACTTATCCATATTACCTCTAACCATGGGGCTTCTTAGCCTTCACTTGGGTCTTAAGCAACTGAAAGATAGAACAATCAAGTCAAGCACTATGTGTCAAGTTCTTTGTTAAACCATTATTTCAGAGTTTTTATAGGTTTTCAAAATAAAACTCAGAGCTTCCATTGTATGACACTCTCAAGTCTCTTAACATATGTTTTGTGGATTCTCACCAAGGCAATAGTGATGTTATGCCTTTCTCTTCCTACAACTAAAGCTTATATGGAGCCCATAGGAGTGGAAAAAGCATGAAAGAGCATATTTGCAATACATATATTATAAAGTCAAACCTCGGATCCAAAGAGAGTTAAGTCATATAATTAAATCAAGATGTGCATGTGTGTAGATATATGGTGGAAATATAGTGGCTAACCTAATTCTACTTTGCTCCTTAAAACATCTCTCTTTTGAAACTTGGAAATCTTTGTAAGAAAACATTGGCTATCTTATTCATCTCTTTTTTTTCTTTTTAGGTGAACATCTGAGTACCCATTATTTTCAGATATCTCGGACACTTGTCCATTTTTTCTCAACTCTTTTTTTCTTTTTTTCTTTTTCATCATGAATAACTTTTGCATAGCCCAAGCTCTTTTCTGCAACAACACTTTTGCGAGATAGCAATAAGAACTTGGAGCATTTATTTAATGGATAATCCTATCAGACATATTTTTGGTGTTTACTCCCTGTGTAGGAGTAAAACATTTTTGGGTGAATCTAGATGGAACGACCTGTTTTTGCGCCTATCCCTAGTGTAGGAGTAGTGCATATGTGGGTGGTGTGTACATGATCTTGATTTTAAGAGCATGATAAACCTCTCATAAGGGTCAACAAAGCTTGACAAAAATCAATGGAAAACAAGCAGCATATATGAGTGGAAGTTCTCCTAGTCTAAATATCATATTTGGCTCTGGTTACAATTCAAGCTTTGTAACATAGGAGCTAATCATGTAAAATTTGTGTTTTTCAAAAGATAAATCTCTAGAACTTTAGTATCACTTGTAACAAGATAAACAGTAGCTCAAACCTTCTCATATCATATCTATCAATTACCTAGACCTAGATCAAGCATGCTACCCACGAGTTTCAAGTTCAAAGTAAATTCTTTTATCAAAACAAACTTATCCAAAACTCAAGAGAATTCAAGGCTGAAAACTAGGCCCTTGAAAGGAATTACAATAGAGAAACTATTCACCATTTCTATTTCAAGAGATTATCTTCAGAGTCCTTTTATTTAGCTTCTAAAAATAGAAAGTTAGACACACATTTTTTATTTTGTTTTCATTTTTAAGATCACACAACTTACTAATATAGAAATCTACTATAAAGATAAATTTTTATTTTGTTTTTAGTTATGCATCCTATTTACACCAAAATTTGGGAAGAAGAACGTGGGAACTCAAAACTTCTAGGATTGTGTCATTAAGGAATCGATTAGATGTGAATCAGTATCAGCTGATTTAGATGTGATGTCAAAATCGACTATTTTATGGATGACGTCAGTAGACGGTGTCAGTGGGCTATGTTTAAATAGCGCTAGGAAGATGTGTCGGACTCTACAAATAAGGAAAATTAGGGTCCAAGTTATTATTAAATTAGGAAGTTTTCTTTTATTCCAAGAATTGTAATGAGACGTATTTGAGTAAGATTCATGTTTAGGTTTCGGGTATAAATACTAGACCCTGGTTATTGTAAAAAAGGACACGAACACTCAATCAATACAATATTTTTGGCTTTTGCCATCAAATTAGGAGTAGGAGTATTGTAGATCTCGGTGAGTTCTTCAACAAATAGGGCTGCATCGACTGATCGATCTCCAGCTTGCTTGTAAGTACCATCACAACTTTTATTGTGCTTGTAAAACTGCATCAGATGATTGATCTTTTATGAGCCATAATATAAGTTAGTTGTCGATCTGTATCGTAATTTATAAGGCTGCATTAGCTGATTGATCTCTTACGAATCATAATATAGATCAAAGTTATCGATTTTGTGTTAAATAATTTATTGTTTAATACAATATCACCAGTTAACAAATCTGCTAAGATTAGTAAGATTTTCCTTGCTACTTTTGGTTGATTCACTAGTTATCGATCTTGTTATAATTAATGTTTTATTAATTATAACAAATCACCTAATTGAGATAGAGATAGATTAGCATCATATCATCTTAATTGGTCGTCTTCTAGTCTGGTCATGCTTTAAATCTTATGATTGATGGCTTAATTCCGCTAGATCGGCTGTTTTGTTTCTATTTCAATTAAACATAGTATGCATTCAAAGACATGTTTCAATTTTGATTAAACTCACTAGTTAATGAGATCTAATCTAATGACACTACCATAGCTGCATCGATCCGGTCGGACCTCACTAGTAAGACTTTAGATTAGAAATTATCGATTAGTAGCTTTGTTCATGATAAAGATATATATCTGTTTGTTTGTTATGATTGCATCGGCTATTTTAGGCGATTTGCCTACACCTCACGCATATAGCATGTTTTTATGAATCTATCGACATATAAATGGTTTTATAGATTCTTTGGATTTGGTTTATCATCATTATCATAGATGTATCGATCCGATCAAACCTCACTATTGATGATAATATATTAGATTCAAATTGTTTGTAGATTCATTTATATTAGACAGTCGATTTATTCGCATGTTATACTCTTTTCATCAAACTTATCGGCTCAACACTTTATATCGATCATGTTCCATTTAGCCGATGATGCTTTCTTGTATCGCTTCTTATGGATACGCCGAATATTGACTATTTAGTCGATTGCCTCATTGAATCAGCTATCTAGCCATACATTTGGAACTATTTAGTGCAACACCAACATGTTCAACCTTAAATTACTGATAAGATTTTCTCTCCTTGTCAATTCTAGGTCAAATTAACTGGCACGTCATTGGGTTTTTAGAATTGGCTAGTTCTATGTTGAAGCCAAGCAGATCTCTGGTCTTGTTCTACTCAGATCTTTTGGCTTGCTGTGTGTTGATCACATCACCACATTTTTGTGTCAACACACTTTTTGGCAAGCTCGGTGGGACCACAATCATCACGGTGGTTCACAACAACAAGGATATTCTTATAGTACCTTATGAAGACTTATTTGATGAGGATAAAGATGTCATTGGTAAGGCTATAGAGGAGTTTTAGAATAAGTGTTTGTTGTCATACACCAAAACATATGATAATAAAGTTATTCAAAAATATCCACTACCGAGAGTTTTGATGCATGGATAGTCAGATACAGACGAAGCTAATGATAGGCATTTCTTTGTAGAAGCTATCAACAAATATGTTCATGATGCAATATTGAATCATAATACAACTTTCTTGAATACATTCCACAATACCATGAAGGAGGTGTTTCATGGATTTCCACTTGATCAGGTTGAACTGGCTTATTACAATATTCTACATCCATCGACTCAGGGGACTAATCAAGCTGGTACTAGCCATCAAAAAGCAAGACTAGCCAAGAGAGATGATACCTAGGTAATTCAGAATTCATCTGATCAAATTCAGGGTGCTACTATTAATCAAATGCAATATAATCCTGGATCATTGGTGCAGCATGCACAACAGCCGACAGAGCAAGTTTAGAATCAAATGGTGAGTTTTGGTACATCAGGCTAAATACCACCATCGCCTCAAAAAATAGCACCATCGATGAAAAGGATTCGTAGAGATATAGATCCTAATGTTTTTAATCAGAGATTTCAAACAACAAATCAGCAAGAGGCTTGACAGATAGATATTCCCCAAGGATATCATTATGGTTCAGATTATAATACCCTCAATATGATTCCAAATCTAGGATATCAAGGTACTCAGAATTTTAATCTATAGATGGATCAACAATCGCTAAGAAATTCAAACTTAAATGCTGACGAATTATTGCCCAGAGTAACTAAAATTATGAAAAAATAGTTTGGTTTAAAACCAAAAGGGCAAACCTTTTTGTACAAATATCCATATCCAAAGTGGTATGATTTAGTGGCCCTTCCAATGAATTATAGGCTTCCAAAATTTGCTAAGTTCACTGGTCAAGATAGCACAAGTACAATAGAATATGCCAGTTGATATCTTACTCAGTTGGGTGAAGCCTCTATTGAAAAAGCGCATCGAGTTTGTTTCTTTTCTTTTGTCCCTGTCAAGACCAACTTTCACTTGGTTTTCGTCACTAGCGGTTAATTCTATTGCCAATTGGAGTGATCTTGAAAAGAAATTTCATACATATTTCTACACTAGAACAGAGAAAAGAAAGATCATAGATTTAACAACTACAAAGCAAAGGGCTAATGAATCGGGTGCTGAGTTCCTTTAGAGGTTCTAAGAAACAAGAAACTTATGCTTTTCATTAAATTTGACTGATGATCAGTTAGCTACGTTGGCCATTCAAGGAATATTGCCAACATGGAGAGAAAAGTTGCTTGGGAAAGAATTTGATAATTTAGGTCAATAGGCTCAACAAGTGGCAACACTTAATAGCCAATTCCAGAATATGCGTAGAGATACCCAATTTTAAAAGAATGTTGCAATCGCTAAAGCTTATAATCCATATTTAGTCAATGATGATGATGAAGAAGAGGAAATTGTCGTAGTTGAATGGAATTGGGGAAAAAATATAGTAATGGTTCCAAATCCTTGGGGAAAAGAAGTTGAAGAAAGTTATGATTTTGATGTTACAAAAGCAGACAAACTTTTTGATTTCTTGCTTAAGAAAGGATAGATTAAACTGTCTGCCAATCATGTTACATTACCTCCTAATTAGTTGAAGAATAAGGAGTTCTACAAGTACCATAACACTACTTCTCATACTACTAATGATTGCAGGATTTTTCGATAGCATATTCAGAGGGCTATTCAACAAGGGAAGCTTAAATTTGATATAGCTTGAAAAATGAAAGTTGATGATAATCATTTCCCAAAGGATCAGAATATGGTTGATGCTAAGTTGTTCAAAGGGCCAGCTAAAGTTTTAACATCAACCAGGGCAAGAGAAATTGGAACAGTTGATCCGGAAAAGCAAATATCGACTGATGAATATAGAGAAATCAAAAGGCATCGTGACCAACAAAAGAGTCCATATGAGCAGAGAGAAATATCAAGAGATGGTGCGATGAGACCACATGTTACATCTTGAATTCCGTTGAATAAATGGCAATGGCAAAAGGAGAAAGATTATCAGTGCTGGTTGGAAGAGAAGGAATATCAACGTCAACAAGAAGAAGAGAGATGTGAAAGAGAATAAGCTGAATCACATTGGAATTGTCGTTTCTTCAGACATTGTTGGAACAAAGGTTTTAGACTACCTACTAGGAATAATTGCCTAGGATGTAACAAAAAATATTAGGAGTTTAGGCAATCTCAAGTCAACCGCCGGTCTATCCATGATCAAATTGAATATCAACATAATGATGTGGATCAACGCTTAAAAAATAGAAGCATTCATGATCGGCTTAGAAAGTGAGTTGTTGATCAGAACTGGGCTAATTATGAAGAAGAAGATGATGAAGAGTATGTTTGGCAGGAAGGACAGTGGTGTCTAGGAGGTTTAACAAGAAGTCAGAAGAGAAGAGTACAATGCCTAAGGAGCAGAGAATTAGAACAAGCTTAGAAATCTAGTAAACCGCAAGTATGGCATGCTAAACAAACAGCCGATAAGGGTCAACCATCAGCTAATATTCAAATGTCTTTTCTTTTACCATCTAAATTTAAAGCTCCAGCAGATCAAGAAGTTTATTCGGATTTTGATGAATCAGAGTATAAAGAGATGGCAGCCTAGTTGACATTGATATAGCAAGCTATATTTGATAAACCAATTAAGCATCGACATTTGAAGGCTTTATATGTGAAAGGTTTTGTCGATGGGAAGACGATGAGTAAAATGTTGGTTGATGGAGGTGCTTCTATTAATCTGATGCCTTATACTATTTTTCGCAAGCTTAGTAAAGGACTAGAAGATCTGATTGAGACTAACATGATGCTTAAGGATTTTGGAGTAATACATCTAAGACTAGGGGGGCAATAAAAGTTGAATTGACAATTGCAAGCAAGACTTTGCTCACTACATTCTTTGTCATTGATGGAAAGGGTTCATACAGTTTACTTCTTGGTCGTGATTGGATTCATGCCAATTGTTGTGTACCATCGACTATGCATCAATGCTTGATTCAGTGTCATGGAGACAATGTTGAGCTAGTTCATGCTGATGATTCTATGAGTGTAGCAATAGCTGATCCAATGTATTAGGAACTAGAAGATCTAAGTGTTTTTCTGGCAAGCGATGGGAAGGAGGCTTTATTAGGATCAATGATGAAGGCCAACAGCCAATCCGAGCAGTCGGCTCTAAAAGTTTGTTTTAATGGATAATCCAATAGATGGTACAGATGGTAAACTAGGACATCACTTTATGTTTGCCAATGAGTTAGAAGAAATAGATATTGGTCCTAGAGATAGGCCTAGGCTGACATATGTAAGTGCTAAATTGGATCCTGAGTATAAACAAGAATTGATAGATTTGTTAAAGGAATTTAAAGATTATTTTGCTTGGGAATATTATGAAATGCCTGGATTAGATCGATCAATTATTGAACATCGGTTGCCAATCAAACCTGGATATTGGCCATTTAAACAAGCTCCAAAGAGATTTAATCCAAATGTTCTTGATGACATCAAGAAGGAGACTGAGAGACTACTAGAGGCAAAATTTATCTGACCTTGCCAATATGTAGAGTGGATATCTAGTGTAGTTCCTATGTATAAGAAAAATGGAAAGTTGAGAGTTTGTATTGATTTCAAAGATTTGAACAAGGCTACACTGATGGATCGATATCCGATGCCAATAGCCGATATGTTGGTAGATGAAGTGGCCGGGCACAAGGTAATTAGTTTTATGGATGGTAATGCAGGTTATAATCAAATTTTTATGGCTGAAGAAGACATAGCAAAAATAGTCTTTAAGTGCCCCAGTGCAATTGGCTTATTTGAATGGGTTGTGATGATTTTTAGATTGAAGAATACTAGTGCAACTTATCAGAGGGCAATGAATTATATTTTCCATAAGTTGATCGACAAGATTGTTGAAATCTATATTGATGATGTGGTGGTAAAATCCAAAGGGTACAATGAACATCTGGCTGATCTGTGGGAGACTTTGGAGTGCACAAGAAAACATGGTTTAAAGATGAATCCTAATAAGTTTGTCTTTGGAGTATCAGCTAGACAGGTTTTAGGTTTTATGGTCTATGAGAGAGGAATTGAGATTGGTCAGAAAAGTATGAAAGCGATTGATGAAGCAGTACCTCCAACTAATAAAATAGAATTATAATCTCTACTTGGTAAGATTAATTTCATCAGAAGGTTTATTTCAAATATGTCAGAAAGGATTCTGCTATTTTCTCCTTTATTGAAGTTGAAAATGGTCAAGAATTTAAATGGGGTGACGTACAACAAAAAGTGTTTGAGCAAATAAAAGAGTATATGAAATCTCCACATGTGTTGGTTCCTCCTCAGTAAGGTAAGCCTTTTAAGTTGTACGTATTGGCTAATAGCCAAACAATTGGATCGGCTTGATACAAGAGTTTGAAGAAAAGGAACAGGTTGTTTTCTATTTAAGTAGAAGACTTTTGGATCCGGAAATAAGATATTCTCCTATTAAAAAGTTATGCTTATGCTTGTATTTCTCCTACACTAAATTACGACATTATTTATTATCGGCTGAGTGTACAGTTGTCTAAAGTTGATGTGATTAAACACATGTTGTCAATGCCAATATTAAATGGGAGAATGGGTAAGTGGATTCTTGCATTATCAGAATTTGATTTGAGGTATGAATCGGCTAAAGCAGTCAAAGGGCAAGTGATGGCTGATTTTATTACTCAACATCATAAACCAAGCATCGGCTATATGGAACCTATGTCTTGGACATTATTCTTTGATGGATCATCATGTAAATAAGGGGTGGCGTTGGTATTGTTATTATTTCGCCTCGGGTGGAAAGTTTTGAGTTTGCCTTTCAAACTAAACCAATGACCACCAATAATCAAGCAGAGTATGAAGCTATTCTTAAGGGACTTCAACTTCTTCAGGAAGTAATGGCCGAGTCAATTGAAATATTTGGAGATTCACAGTTGGTTATTAATCAATTGATCGGCCTATATGAATGTAAAGATGATATTCTGAAGGGATGTCATGATGAATGTCAAAAGTTGCTTGAGGGGTTTCCTCTTACTTCTCTTCAACATATTTCAAGAGCACAGAATCAAGAGGCCAATCGATTAGCTCAGAATTCGTCAGGCTATCAAGTGTTCCAGGAAATCTTAAGTAGTGAGACCGTGGCTAATGATTGGAGAGTTGAAATAGCCAATTACCTCAAGAATCCATCACAGAGAGTTACCAAAAAATTGAGGTATAAATCGACTAAGTATATTTTGTTGGATGATCAGTTGTATTACAAAATAGTCAATGGAGTTTTGCTTAAATGTTTAAGTCAAGAAGAAGCAAGAGTATTGATGGGAGAAGTGCATGAAGGAATATGCGGTGCTCATCAATTGGCTTATAAAATGAAATGGGTTATTTGCAGGTCTGGATATTTCTGGACAACAATATTAGAAGATTGTTTTGAATATTACAAGGGGTGTCAGGATTGTCAGCGTTTTGGTAATGTTCAGAAATCACCTGCATCAGCTATGAACCCAATAATTAAGCCATGGCCATTACGAGGCTGGGGAATTGATTTGATTGGCTAGATTTTTTCACCTTCAAGTAGAGGGCATAAGTTTGTATTGGTAGCAACAAATTATTTTACTAAGTGGGCTAAGGCAATCCTTTGAAAATAGTAACTTCCAATAATATGGTTGATTTTGTCAAGGAGCATATTGTTTATCATTTTGGGATTTTTCAAACCATTACTACTGATCAAGGGATAATGTTCACATTAGAGCAATTCAGAGATTTTGCTGCCAGTATGGAAATTAAATTACTAAATTCTTCTCCTTTTATGTTCAAGCTAATGGTCAGGCAGAGGCATCCAATCAAATTTTGATTAAGTTGATTAAGAAGAAAATTGAAGAGCAACCAAGGAAGTGTTACCTAACACTTAATGAAGCATTATGGGCATATAGGATGGCTTGTCATG
Source organism: Miscanthus floridulus (assembly GCF_019320115.1). Taxonomy (NCBI): domain Eukaryota; kingdom Viridiplantae; phylum Streptophyta; class Magnoliopsida; order Poales; family Poaceae; genus Miscanthus; species Miscanthus floridulus. The sequence continues at coordinate 37,058,690 of NC_089595.1, forward strand.
GATCGATTAAATCATCACCTTATGAATTAGTGTATGGGCATAATGTAGTTCTTCCTTGGGAGATTCAGACTGGATCAAGACGTGTTATATTGCAAAATGATTTGATAGCCAAAGTCTATAAAAACCTTATGGTGGATGATTTAGAGGACTTAAGTTGTCATCGGCTGCACGCTCTTGAAAATATTGAGGCCAATAAATTAACGGTTGCAAGGCATTATAATAAAAAGGTCAAGAACAAACAGTTTTGCGAAGGAGAGTTAGTTTAGAAGGTAAGATTACCGATTGGGTCTAAAGACAGTAGGTTTGGAAAGTGGTCACCTAATTGGGAAGGTCCTTATTGGATTAAACGTTATGCGCCTGATAATGCTTATATTTTGGAAACGCTAGAAGGGGAAGAGGAGTTTGATAGAGCAATCAATGGAAAATTCCTAAAGAAGTATTATCCTAGCGTTTGGATTAATACTTGATAGCCGATTTGTTTGGTCATTGGCTCTCATAGCTGGTACCAGGAGGGTATTGCCTTTAGTTCAAAAATCAACCCTAAGGGGAAAAGCCGATACGATATGTATCGTGTGTAGAGCAAAAACACACACAAAAACAATTAGACTCATATTTTAGCAGATTTAGAAACACATTCATGAAGAAAAGTAGAAATTTTATTCATTAGTAGTTTGTTCCTAGTACAAACTAATCAAAAACTTTATTAATCACATCCTGGGTGGATGTAATGTCCATGATGGCTGCAGTCGCATCATCGAAGTCATCAATCAACTCCTCGTGCATGTCAGGGTCGTCAACCATCGGGAAGCCCGGTTCTATGGTGCGGAGCTCGTGCCTGGTCTAGACCTACGCCATGGCTAGGGCTATTGCTGCGCTGCGGTGGATGCCATGGAGGGCGATCTCTTGGACATGCACCAGGACGTCGTGTAGGTGGTTGATGAGTAAGGGGCCATGGGTGTTGATGGCCACCATAGCCGCGTTCGCCGCCAGTTAGAGGTTCTCCAACTGCACCGTTAGGGTTGGCAATCATAGAAACAAATAAACTATCAAGACAAAGGTAGAGAAAATAAAAATAGAGGTTTTCTTGGAATCCATCTTACCCACCACCATGGTGTCGGACTTAGCCAACCGTGCCCTAGCAGTGTTGGTTTCTTCCTCGTCGAAGAGGAGGGTGGCTTGAGAGGCTTTGAGGCGGATCTCAAGCTGACCGTTCTCTTGAGTTACCTTGGAGTAATGGTCCTTAGCCGCCTTCCATTCTTGGAGGAAGCACCGAGCGTCGTCGTTGGTGTAGGAGTTGGAGGAGTCCGACGACGAATCTAGCGTAGTGGCGGCAGTAGACTCAGCATTGGAGGGCTCGCCGGCCCTAGGAGGAGGAGGAAGCCTGTTGTTCAAGACAAACCTATAGACACGTCAGAAGGTGATCTGTTGATAGGAGCAAGAGTCGTTTGGTCCTACCTCATGCAGTGGAGCCACTGGCTCACCGGCATCTCCTCCTCTAGGAGATCTTCCGCTGCACACTTGCCATGATTATCTTCACCGGCCATAGGTGCTGGTTTAGATCTTGTGGGGAGGAGAAGAGGAAACTGCTATAGGGTCTATGAAGATGGAAGGATGCAAGAGAATGAGAGCAGTTGCAAATGTAGATGTGTTTGTGGCCGAAGCCCTTGGCTGGTATTTATAGCCACTAAGGTGAGATGGTAGATATCTTGGGATGTGTGAAAGCAACCCCAATTGATGGAAGGGGAAGCACTGCTTCACTAATACCGAGGGGAATGCGGCCTTGATGAGTGAGAAGGAATTCTAAGGGTTTTGTGATAAAAGCCATTTTCAAATTCAGTTAAGTTAGAGTAAAGTCAAAAATCGGATATCAGCTAATTCAAATTGGCTCTTCTTGCTGAACCAAAAGGTATAGTTATCATCAGGTTTCTATGCTATAGATATTGGAATGTAAATTACAAGTTAAGAGCATCATGAATTGTTCATAGTGCTTTCAGCCAAATAGCATCAACTTCTACAATTTATTGTTTATCTTCTTCGGCTGATCCAGGAATGCTCTCAAGACTGTTGCGAATGGCACTACAAGGTTCCACCTCTAATGCCACGCCACATGATTGCAACACCACTAATTTGGTTGCCATAGAAGGGTCGTATTGCAACCTTTCCATAAAATGGTTGCAATATGTGCCTATAATGCAACGGACTAAATGTGTTGCAATATGTGTGGTTTGTCGCTGCAACATGCATGTGCTACTGCAATTATTTAAGAATTTTGTTGCAATTAGTTGGCATTATTGCCATGGCACTTTTAAGTTGCAATAGTATTGATTTTCATTGCAATTACTTGGTGTTATTGCAACTATATTGGATTTAGTTGCTTTTGCTTGTAACTATTGCCATGGTTTTTCTGGGTTGCAATAATCTTCCATGGTGTTGCAATTGCTAGGGTGGTTATTGCAACAAGAATTCTGAATGGATGCAATAGCATGTTCCTATTGCCATGGTTTTCTGGGGTTGTAATAATCTTCTGTGGCGTTGCAATTGTTAAGTACTTATTGCAACTACAATCCTAAATGGACGCAATATCATGTTAATATTGCCATGTTTTTTTGTGTTGCTATAGACTACCCCTGATCCAACGGCCTAAAAGTGTTGCAATATACCAAAAATGGTTGCAATAGATAAAATGCTCCACGCATTAGACTATCCCTGATGCAACGGCCTAAAAGTGTTGCAATATACAAAAATGGTTGCAATAGACAAAATACTCTACACATTTTTAATAATATATTCTATTAACAAAAAAATGCTCCATGGAGGATTTGATCTCAGGAACTAAAATACAAGCAAACCCTCATCTACCACTAGGGTACTGAGGTGTGTTCGACATTAAGCAGACTTTATATTACTTGTTTACATGATGAAGATGGCTAATTCACTTCATTTTTCAACATGGACGATCACCATCCGTATCCTCCATGATAATTTCAGAAAACAAAAAATTGTCCAGCATGCTGATATTTGTGTTTATAATAGAAAACAAACATGAGTATAATAGTTTAAAGACCAACTCCAGCTATTCATTATCTTGGACAATGTGATAGTTTTCAACAAAAAAATACAGAAACACATTACTGTTGAACAAAAGATAAGTATTTAAACAAAGAAACCATCTTCTAGGCTTTCTACAATAGTGTTGTGCTAGCTAGGGAAAAAGAAAAAAAATAGTAAATCAGTTTCAAAGTTTTTGAAACTTTTACAAGACAATTTATTCAGCCTGAATTTTAATTTCATTAAAATTTCTATAATTTTTCTTGCACTGGCTGCCTTCCTGGGCCAAGCGGAGCCCTTCCTCCCGTGGATCCCAGGAAAAAAAGCTCTGGCACATTTACCTAGGCTGAGCTCGCTTTCTCCCAATGTCCAAAAATCAAAACAACATAAGTGCACTTAACAAGAATCGAACCCACAACCTCAGGTTACAAAGGGTAAAGAACCTACCACTATGATAATGCTGTATATGTGATGTGCTCCAGTGTTAGATTATTTTAAAGTTTAAAACAAGTAGTTAAGCTAAAATGAGGCAGAAAAAGCTAAAGTTGTTCACCGTAGGTCCACATCCATCCACATATGCTCCTACCGCTTACATGGCATGCTGATGTGGCTTTGTGAGGCTTGTCTCGGCTGGGGCATTTCTATGACACAAATCATAGGACCTTGTATCTGTTCTTCATTATAATAGGGCCAAATTACGAGGCTGGCAATAAAAAACCAAATGCGTCTAACACATCACCCAACTATTGCGTAGCGTGGTGGTGAGGTGCTCGAGTCTTAACTCTGGAGACCCTAGTCCGATTCCCCCACCGCACATCTTTTAATTTTTTTTCTCAATTTTCAGTGGGCGCGGCCGGTGGCCGGGTGACATGGTGGGCAAGCGGCCAGGTGATGTGTCGTCCTTGCCTAAGGGTTGCCACAGAAGCAACAGTGCAACAAATTGTGTTAAAAACAATTAAATACTACAAATCTAAACCAAAGAACATGTAGCTTAGTGGTAAGTGTGGTGGTTCCTAGCTGGAGGTTCCATGATCAAATCCTAGATTTTGCATGTTTTCTCGATTTTTCCATTTTACTCTCTTTTTTTCTTGATTTTTGTTTCAAATATTATATTTGCTTTTCTGTTTTTGTTTTCCCTGTTTTTTTATTTAAAAAATTCTATTTGCCCCACTTGTGTCATGACAATCGCGCAACTGCTAGGTGGCGATACCTTTGGTACCATGATGTGCTCTGCCTTGCCGCTGGTCTCGGATCCGGCCCCTATGCATCGCCACCACCGAAGGTTTTGGGCAACCTCGGAGAAGTGCCTATGTCTTTGACTCTTCCTATATGGAAGTACTAATCTATTTGTTCCTTGTTCCATGTTCTATTTATTTCGTTACCGGATATTATAGGTGGGCATACGAGAACATTCAAGAACTACAGCAAATTAATTACCTTGCAAGCATCTTCTCAAATAGATGTTGGGCGTCGTCCATGTACACATTGCCCGCAACTAGGGTGCTGTCCGGCCGCCATGCCGTGGCCCTCACCCATGGATGGCCGGCTTTAGATGATGTGAGGATGGTTTATTCTATGTACACAATTTCTAGCTTCTTTTCTTCCAAAAAAAGAATAGATAAAACATGTTTTTTGCATAACAATTGGTAACATAACTTCATATTTTCTAATGTCATGGTAATTATAAGGTTCTATCCAATTTTGAGGTGAATATGAGTTCGAACATGTAAAGTGCTACTTAAATCTAAAAATTTGACTTGAGTTACTACGAACTACGTGAGAGATGTCTCCATTTGTGAACAATGTATGCTCCAACTTTATCAAAATACTTAATTTTTTACAAGCTTAGTTATGAACCAAAAATATGTTGCCACATCAATTTGTAGAATTTTTGGATCAAATTTAGGTATTATTGTAATTATTATGTGCTAATTTGGAGATAAAATTTTGAATTATCTCTAGAAGACAACATAAATTTTCACCATCTCCAATACATGGTCTCTAATGGAACATATGAACCTAAAAAATATTTTTGTGCAATTTTTTGAATCTTATTGGAGGGACACGTAGTTCAACTTAGGATTACTTTCAATAAAGACATAGAAAGTCAATTAAATGATAGAAAATACCAAATCTACTTAGAAATTATTCAAACTCCTACATGACAACTTATATATTGCCTATTACATTTGAAAAATGTATTCATCATATTTAATATAGTTTATGTACAAGTTGCTTCACAAAGGTACCTTAATTTCTTATTTTAAAAAAAAATTGCTTGACATAAGCTTTTCAGACGCTAGGCTGAATTCAACAACGCCAGCCCAAAATTTTCGTACAGTTAATTGATGCTACTGCTCATCCTCGTCCTTAAATCCCTATATTTTTTTAAGGGTATCTTTACAATCTCATCCCGCACCTGCGTCCCAAATCTCATCCACATCTCCGCGATCTCATCCACCACAGACCGCATCTCAGTCGCCGCCACGCCCCCATCTCCTCCTCGTCCACCGACCGCCGCGCCCTCATCTCCTCCCTCCACCGACTGCCGCGGCGGACATGACTCCTCCTCCGTCAGCCAAACCGACCGCGCCTCCCTCCTCCACCTCCGACCGTGCCTCCCTCCCTAGATCCCTCTGCACTGTTGACCTCTCCCATGGATGGGGAGGCACAGCGGCCCTGCCCCCTCCCCTCCCTCCGGCCCCCGCCGCCGCCGGCCCAGCCTCCCGGAGCAGTCGCTGCTGCGCCCGGCCGTCGTCGCGACGGCCTCCCCCCTCGGGTTCCCTCGCGGGATGGCGCGGCGGCCGAGCGGGGACGGGTACTCCTCGATGGGGTCGAGGAGGACTATCCGGTGGGGGAGCTCGAGGAGGATAACGGCGGCGATCTCGACTTCCTCCTCCCTCCCCGTGTCGTCGTCGGGCCCGACGAGAACGGCCTCAAGAAGGTCATTGAGTACCACTTCGATGACGACGGCAACAAGGTCAAGGTCACCACCACCGCCCGCGTCCCCTCACCCCCATGATGCCAGATGTGCTTCGACTGCAACGCCAAGAACCCAACCTCTCCGAACGATGGGCGCCCCCTTGGCCCCACCCCTTCCTCTGATCTTCTCTCTACCCTGACCGGCAGATCAAGACCTTCACCACCTGGTGGCCGTCGGCTTTCCTCCCCCCTGGACCAGATCCACGCCATGGTGGCCTTCTATTTCTGCCTTATACCAGCCGTATCCCGAGCCCGCGTGAGGAAGCCGCCACCACGAAGAGCTTCGCGGAGCCACCGTGTGCCTGGTTTGCCACACACCAATACTAGCTCATCATCAGGTAGGGGCATCCACGTTGAGTGCCAATCACCGCTTCATCATGTTTGGGAGTCGATCCGGTTGTCAATCCGTGTCTTCCTCTGCTGGTGAGAATCCCTCGGACCCCATATCTCTTCCCCATGACTTTCGGTTGGGAGTCCATGCCTGTTCATTAGGACCTAGGAGGCTGTGTTTTGTCTGTCTGGAAGGTGTTCGGTAAAATGAGCATGTGTCACATTCCAACGAGATAGACTGACACAACTCAACTTTTAAAACTTGCAGATTTATGAACATTCCCCTATGATATGTACAGCCATGACGGCTGCATTGTTAGTGAAAATGTAATCAATTTGTACCTTTTTATTTTAATAGACATTTGCATTTGGATAAATCATGACTATCATGTCTTGGTTAAAATTTTATAGTATGTGTTTCCAAAGAACAACAGTATTCCCATTCATAGATGGGTGTACAATATAGTGAAGTGTACTTTGGGCTTAGGATTGTACTAATGGACATGCAGTTCCTTGTGATAATTGCTAGTATGTGCTTCTCTGTACTAGGATTTTGCAAATCTAGACATGCCTAGACGAGCCTAATAATCTAATGCCAAGTGTTACCACTTACCATGGCACAAATTGTGTCCCAAGTCCTGTCTAGCCATGATCTGCAATTTCTTTGTTAGTGAATTGGATGAAGTTGAATTTTTAGAGTTCTCGTCTTAGTATATTGCTTAGTTTTGCAATAGAATTGGTCGGTAGCATCAACAGCCTATCTGATATCTCCCTACAACATAACTCTAAGCAAATAATCTCTCTCTCTCCCTCTTGTCTCGTCATGAATAATATATTACTGTACTGATTGTAGGCTTGATTGCTTGAAGGCTGATTTACTTGACTGAAATACAGATTGCATGAGGTACTGAAAGTTTATAGTTTACCTTTGCTTGTATTGTGACTTGACAGATAACTGAGACTCAGTAGTTGTGACTTAAGAGGCATGATGAATGGAAGCGAGCTTCAAATTTGAAAGCAAGTATGATTGCACCTTTCTCATGATTTCTGCTCATGTACCCTTTTTGTCATTTTGGAACGTGCTATCAATGTGTTTCAACTGAGATCCTGTGATCCCTTATAAAATTTAAAAGTGAGTACAAATTGATGCAGTACTAGCAGTTTAAATGAAACAACCCCATGAGTTTTATGAATTTTCAGTTACAATGTCATTATGTGCAAGATGTTTTGCTGAAGCTATTATGTAGTTGGGTTGTTCTTATTTTTTTATCTTATTTTCATTGGTAATAGATTTTTTTTTGTTTATGCAGGCATTAATCATAGTCTCAGTTTCCCTTCTAGCTGTCCAGAGCTTATCTGATATCTCCTTTGTTCCTCATTGATTTGTTGGGGTCTTGTCTGTGAAATTTTAAGGTTTGGGAATCTCTCTCAACTTTTACACTATCCAATGATTACTGCTCTGATTATTTCTTTTCATTCATATGCTTAATGCCTCATCTTTCTGTTCTTTACTGGGATCAACAGAGGCCCACTAGTCTGAACTGCTGTTACCAACTAATGGTGTCAGGTTGAAGGCCTTGGGAAGTCAGCTCAGGATTTTATCATGCAGATAACGTTTGTGACCACAAGATTGATAGTGTTTATATCTTTATTATTTTTACTATTGGTGATTGATGGTGGACTGCCTTGTTCTAACCATAGTCTGCAAATTACATAAGTGTAGGTACGCTTATTTTGTCACAAAGATTGGTGTCAGCATTTCTTTAGCTAATTTATTTATAGCTCGCTACAGTGACATCATTATTAGCCAGCAATCGTATGACCTTGCAGTCTAATAATAATTTGCTCCATTTGATTGACCAAATAGTTGAACTGTTTTGATCTGATGCAAATTTCAGTGCATGAATGAGCAGTCCTAATTTCATCAGCACAACCTGCTGTCTGCTGACATACTGTTAAGCCTTTACTAATTACGTTGCCTGATTGCAATTATTGTCTGATGCATACAGCAGTAGTGACCATTTGTTATTGCCATAGTAATCAGTCATAATTTTTTTAGCTTGTATTCTCGGAGCTGACATGGATACTTGATCATATTTTCAGTGCTAATTTGTGTGCATAAAGAGCATGTCCTTCACATGTTTGTGCTGTCAGCATATGAAGGCATGTAGGCAGCAGTGTGTAGGAAGCAGCAGGCATCTGAACAGCAAGCATGTATGCAAGAAGCTGCATCTCATGTACATAGCGCAAGGCTTCCTTGCTCTGGGTCATGTAAAGGCAAATTTATGGTAGTCTTGCTTTTCTATGGAAGATTTCAGTTTTTATTCAGGAAGACCTTTCAATAATAAAGTGAAGAGTACTAATACAATTCACTGTGGAACCACCTTAGTAGCTTACCTATTCCATAGTTTATATATTTTATTTAATGTTACTATTTTGCATGTTTCCTTTAGTACTTCACTTCCTGTGTACTTTAGCTTGTTTAGGGCAGTCCCAATGAAAGAAACTAGTAGTTTCTATAACATAGGATACCACACTAAAAAATATTGCTTTCCAACCCATGGTTTCTATGAGTAATAATTATTTTCTCTTTCTCTCTCCCAACTCTATCTTCTTTCTCCAATGGGAGTGCGACACGAGCTCCCTAGAAACTGGTGGTTTCTCCCTAATGGCGATTTCATGGTTTCTTGGTGCATTGGGTCAAGAGTAGACCTGATTTCTTCATGAAGAAACCATTTCTATGATTTTTGCTCTCTTTCTTCATTAATTACGTTGCCATGTCAGCGTTTTACCTACGTGGCAAGTTATTTAATGAGGATAGAAACCATCATCAATGCACCATTGGGACTGCCCTTACTGTGAGCAATCAGAGCGAACATTTGAACCTGCAGACGATGTAGGTTAGTTGTGGCTTCTAATTTATTTCCTTTCATTTAAGCTTCACTGATCCATATGCTGTAGCGCATGGCGAACTTGGAGTCATTCCATTATTAATTTAAGCAGTTGATTTGTACTAATTTAGATCATCTCTACATTCTTGTTGCAAATTATTATTGACGTTGGATACATTCCATTAAGCCCAACAGCTGATAGCAAAATACATTGCCATTGGTGTAAGGAAAAAATTGATCATATAGCCTTTTGATGAGTAATTTTACTTTTGAATGAATCTACAAATTTGCAAATCTATTAGTCTTTAGTTTATGATTCTAAAATATTATAATTTTAGTTACATAATGTATATACTAATGTTAATGATTCTTTTCAGGAGGAACCTAAAGTTTGATGGGATGGTCAATGTCAAGCCAACCTTGGTGCAGTGCTAGATAGCTCATTACATTTTGATGTGATCAAACTAGCTAGTGTGTGTTGGATACCGTATGTGTTTCAGTTGTGCGTGTGTTATCGACGAAGTTTGACATTAGATGGTTTCATTAATAATATGTACGAACAAAGCATATTTTGGTTTAATGGATGTCTAAATACTTCATTCATCATATATTGTTTGGCGTGCAATTATTGCTTGAAGCTACCAAACAAAGCGTTGCAATATGGACTATTGGCATAATAATTTGGCATTGCAATATATGATATAGCAACAAATAAACAGTGGCAAAAAACCTCGTATCAACAAAACAGGGGTTGTGGCGATAGTCTCCAAACTATAGCAACACAATAGTAAGCATGGCAATAGAGTCCAACAATAGCAACCAGTATTGATCGTGGCAATAGAAAGGCAACCTCTAGCAACTAAACATTTACCGTGGCAATAAACGGATGCACCTATAGCAACCACAATGTTTAGTGTTGCAATAGAGAGGCTACCTCTAGCAACTAAATATTTATCGTGGCAATAGACGGTTCCACCTATAGCAAACAGTATTGATCGTTGCAATAGAGAGGCTACCTCTAACAACCAAATATTGATCGTGTCAATAGACGGTTCCACCTATAGCAACCATCGAGATGACGTGGCAATAGAGGGTCCATCTATTGCAATGCTATTGATGCGTGGCAATAAGGTCTTGCAACACCAAATATCATTGCTAGTGCACCTATTGCCACACTTTGGGTTTGTGGCAATATGTATTTCTGGTATTGCAATAGATGAAAACCTATTGCAACACCAAAATGAGTCGTTGGATAAACCTTTTGCCACGGTTACTATGGCAACGTCTGCCAACGAAAAAAAGTATTGTAATTTTGTCTATCACAACTATTTTTGGTATATTATAATGCTTTTAGGCCATTGCATCAGGGGTAAAACCTTGTAGTGTGGCTTTGTCTTGTTTGACCTTGGTTAGCATTTCTTGTTTCTTCTGTTTGATAGCATTGGGGATCTTAGTCAAGTTGGACTCATGACGTTCGATGGTGGCTTTCACACTTTCTAGTATGCCTAACTAGATTTAGTTCTGGTTCAATTTTGGAAGAAGAATTCTTCAAATTGTCTATCAGCTGTGCTAATTCTTTGGCTTCATGTTTGTTAGAATTCTTTTTGGTCATCAAAGCTTCACGGTCAATCAGATTTTTGAGCCTTTTTCACCTTGGGAGCTTGGTCCTATTAGATATAGGTATCAAGGCCTTAGCAAGATTTGGGGTCAGATTATCCTTGATGGCCAAGAAGATTCTTCTCATTGGGTCTGCATCCTAGACTAAATTGGCTATATTTCTCTCGAGCATTGGCAGCATGTCTTTTAGCTGATTTTTGGTCTCATCTAATAAAGTCTCTTGGAAAGAAATGGCTGATGAACTAATCTCACTTTCGTCTATGTATTCTTCATAGTTGAAGGAGTAGCTCAGACCTAGAGAGTGAAGTGCCTACATGTGAACAAAAGGAATCTTATTAGAAATGGCAAATGGGTTAATAATGAAATGAATGGTGAGGGGAACACAGTACCTTTTCTGGAAAAGACTCTGGCTGAGGAGAAGGAACAACCAATGATGTGCCAACATCTTTTTCAACATTTTGTTGAATTGGCTATGGACTTTTGATGCTAATGTCTACAAGCATCAAGAAGTTTTTTGGTTTATGTTTGTTATAGAAGGACAAGAATGAGCATATGAACTTCTTACCATCGACTGTTTGCTGAGTTATAGAACCAACGGTTTGGGTATCAGCATCAATAGGATCACCTTCAACCGTTGTATTGTTAGACCTTTGCTCTTGTGCAGACGTTTTCTCAGGTGGTGTTTCATAAAGGAGAATGATCAGAGAACAGTGAGGATTACATAAGATTAAAAGGCTTGAGGAGATACCTTGGTAGCATTAGGAGGTGAAGTAGAGAGGTTCTCATCTTCTGCTATTTTAGGTCTGTCAGAAGCATCAATTATTGTAATCGGCTCCTTAGGGGGATTAGCCGATGAGAGGTTGGTAGACACCGGTTCAAATGCCTAGGACAACAATTCCACACCAAAGGCAGATTGAGATGCAATAGTTGATGGCTACAAGAAAGGAATTGAATTAGAAGTTGGATATCATCTTAAGAGGGAAGATAAGTTAAGTTACCTGAGCAATTGATGATTTTGTTCTGTGAAGTCTCTTCCCAATGGTGGTTTTCTAAGTTATACCTTGGATTGCCTTGTGTTTTGAAGACTGATATGTGAGTATTGTTGGGGCAGCTAGGGTTTTCATCAACTTTTTTAGAGTAGGTGTAGTTGATCCCATTCTTGAGGCTGGACATGGTGGATAGTATTCAATGGTTTGCCCTTTCCTGTCTACACTTGGTGGATCAAAATCGGTATCCTGCAAAAGAATTTGTTAGATGAGTTGATAGGAGAACTTGTTAGATAATCCTTTTGAAAGAAAAGTGGTAAGTTACCTGACTATCAGAAGCAAATTCTCCATCCAGGGCTAAACAGTTAGGATGAATTGGACTGCAAAAGAGGTGAGAGTGCCATTCTTGCCACCAAGAATCAAACAAATTTGAGGAGAAGGTAGCTCTTGTCCATTCATGTAGGCAGAGAGAAGGAAGGTTTGATCCTAGTTGAAAAACTCTAGAAGCTTCCATCATCTCACTGATACCTTCTCTTGGCTTCAGAGTTTTCCTAAAGAATACCCGAGGAGGTAGTTGACTAAGGCTGAATTGACGGGCCATAAAAGGAGGATTTTAGAATTCATAAGTTGGGAGGATATCTAGGAGAAAAGAACCAGTAGCCATTTTACCACGACCATGGCAGAATTCAATTGGTAGTACACAGGGTTTGATGATACAACTGAAAATTATAGCAGTTGTTTCATCTGAGCAACCTGATTCAAACCAAAATTTGACCTACAGAACTAGTTCATTGTCTTCATCATCATCATAAGGCAGCCACGTTAGGATGTTTGCATCAAACCCTCTAAAAATATCTTAAAAAGGTGACCTATATCAACATCAATTGTTATGGCTGATGCAGCTTCACCATAATTCATACACTATCGAGTTCTTTCTTCTTTTCCTTTATAATCTTTAGCAAAGTTGGAAGAAGGGAAGCTCAGATTCTTGAGATTGGGTCTTACAATCTTATGCATGTATAGATTCAGCCATAGTTGTATTAACCACTAAGGGCCACTGATGGTATGCACTGGTTCATTTTTCAATAATTGAACAGATACTTGGTGCATAAGGTGATAAGCAGACCCTAGCAAATATTTTCTGAGGGGGATTTCATTGCCAGTTGCTAGATGTTCTGCCATGTATTTATGATTATAAGTTGGCCTGTAAGATGACCCATAAAAGATGAATTTTTCTAGCCACATGTTTAGAAAAAGCTACATGCTCTATTTCATCAACAGTCGATCCATCCCCAATATGGTTTAGAATATAGCTTGCCCATCCTGTGTAGTCTGATATTTTGGCTAATTTTTTGGACCCAACACTTAAGAAATCATAGGGTTGCATTGATCCTGTTATTCTAAGGTCAGTCAATATGTAAATATTGGCCAAAGTGATGGTCATTGGGCCATGACCAAAACCAAAAGCATTCCAAGTGTTAGACCAAAAGTAAGATGCATAAATCAGAAGTGAGTCATTCCTCTCCATTCTAGATAGTGAGAGTGTCCAGTATTGATTCAAGTCATAAATTTGCTAATCTCCAGCCTTTTTCTCTAACACCCTACGAAACCAATCCCTCCACCCCTTAGGCATTTTGGGCTAGTTTTTAAAAGGAGTTTTGGTGTTCCAAGATGATAAATCTACTACAGATTATTTGAAGGGGATTCAGTTGGTTTCTTGATTGATGAAATCAGATAGATCAGGGTCACCCACGGGTCCAAGATAATAGGCATTAGGAACAACAGCTAATGGAATCAGAATTTCGTTCTTCATTTTCTAGAAACTAGTCGGGATGAATTTAGGAAAAAGGAAAATACAGAGTAGCGGTTAACACTTGAAAGGCAGAAGTTTGAATGCACACCTCAGGAACATGGTTGCTGGTTGCCATTGTAGCTAAAATGGATCTGAATCTAAGGAAGGCTACTTGAACGACAGCTTGGTAGAGCAGAGGATTTGCTAGGATTAAGGCTTTGGTGGTGGCGGCTTTGGCTGTTGAAGTTTGTTTGAGAAAAAAGGGGAAAGTAAGCAGGTCAAGCGAACTAGAAATGATACTGTTGGGGTATTATATAGAATTTGGCCCAAGAGATCAGGAGTTATGTGTTTATTTTGGAATAAGCGGTTGCAGCATGATGAATAGATGAATAGGAATTTTGGAATAAAATCATTTTTATCCCAAAATTGGGGGACATGTGTTTACCCAAAATTTGGGAAGAAGAACGCGGGAACTCGAAGCTTCCATGATTGTGTCATCCAGGAATTGATTAGATGTGAATCGATATTAGCTGATTTAGATGTGATGTCAGAATCGACTATTTTATGGATGACATCAGCAGATAGTGTCAATGGGCTATGTTTGAATGGCTCCAGGAAGATGTGTCGGACTCTATAAATAAGAAAAATTAGGGTCCAAGTTATTGTTAAATTAGGAAGTTTTCTTTTACTCCAAGAATTATAATGAGTCGTATTTGAGTAGGATTCATGTTTAGGTTTCAGGTATAAATACTAGACCCTGGTTATTGTAAAAAAGGACACAAACACTTAATCAATACAATCTTTTCGGCTTTCGCCATCACATTAGGAGTAGGACTACTGTAGATCTTGGCGAGTTCTTCAGCAAACAGGGCTGCATCAATTGATCGATCTCTAGCTTGCTTGTAAGTACCGTCACGACTTGTATTGTGCTTGTAAAGCTGCATCAGCTGATTAATCTTTTACGAGCCATAATATAAGTTAGTTATTGATCTGTATCATAATTTATAAGGCTGCATTAGCTGATTGATCTCTTACGAATCATAATATAGATCAAAGTTATCGATTTTGTGCTAAATAATTTATTATTTAATACAATATCACCAGTTATCAAATCTGCTAAGATTAGTAAGATTTTCCTTGCTGCTTTTGGTTGATTCACCAGTTATCGATCTTGTTATAATTAATGTTTTATTAATTATAACAAATCACCTGATTGAGATAGAGATAGATCGGCATCATATCATCTTAATTGATCATCTTCTAGTCTGGTCATGCTTTAAATCTTATGATTGATGGCTTAATTCCGCTAGATCAGATGTTTTATTTCTATTCTAATCAAACATAGTATGCATTCAAAGACATATTTTAATTTTGAATAAACTCACTAGTTAATAAGATCTAATCTAATGACACTACCATAGCTGCATCGATCCGGTCGAACCTCACTGGTAAGACTTTAGATTAGAAATTATCGATTAGTGGCTTTGTACATGATCAAGATATGTACTCTGTTTGTTTGCTATAACTGCATTGGCTATTTTAGCCGATTTGCCTATACTCTCACGCATATAGCATGTTTTCATGAATCTGTCGACATATAGATGGTTTTATAGATTCTGTGGCTTTAGTTTATCATCATTATCATAGCTGTATCGTTCCGATCGAACCTCACTGTTGATGATAATATATTAGATTCAAACTGTTTGTAGATTCATTTATATTAAACAGTCAATTTGTTCGCATGTTATACTCTTTTCATCAAACTTATCGGCTCAACACTTTATATCGATCATGTTCCATTTAGCCGATGATGCTTTCTTGTATCGCTTCTTATGGGTACGCCAGATATCGACTATTTAGTCGATAGCCTCATTGAATCGGTTATCTAGCTTTACATTTGGAACTGTTTGGTGCAACACCGACATGTTCCACCTTAAATTAGTGATAATATTTTCTCTCCTTGTTAATTGCAGGTCAAATTGACTGGCACGTCGTTGGGTTTTCAGAATCGGCTGGTTTTGTGTTGAAGCCAAGCAGATCTCTAGTCTCGTTCCACTCAGATCTTCTGGCTTACTGTGTGCTGATCACATCACCACATTTTTGTGTCAACACATCCTTTTATAAAGCAAACTATATAACAAACTTAAAAATAATAAAACAAAAGGAAAAGAAATACTTATCTAGATACATGGGAGATGCCTTTCCCCCAAGCTAGATATTATCGTGGTCTTTCTTAGAGTAGTTTTGCCAGTGGATGTCCTTCTCATCCATCAAGAGATTGGGTTCCTCTAAGAGGGTGTACTCCTTGTGGAATGAGATGAACTCAATCGTGTGAACTTGCTTGTGACCATTGTGCAAAAACTTCAAGAAGAACAACAAAACTTATGGAACGGATTATGATAAAGGGTTAGCGGTCTATGTCTGGAGATTAGTCATTCTTGGAGGTTTAGAAACATTTTTTTGAAGTGATAGAATTGTAGCAGGATGTCAATCTAGTATTTTTGGATTTTCTAATATAATTGAATGCATGATATTTTTATTTTTATGCCACCATGGTGAATATTCTTACAGGTTTTACACACCGTAAAAGTATTCACATGGGGCTTAGGATTTTATAATGCAACAATGAAAATTTTATTTTCTTTTCTAAATGCAAAGCATATGCAAAAAAAATAAATATGCTAAAGTAAAAACGATTTATGCAACGCTAATAAATAAATATGGATAACTACCAACTTTATCGCCTGGTGAGGGTTTGGAATTTTAAGTCCTCCGGATAGGACTTTTCTCCTATCTTGTTCATTCTTTGGGTGCATATATTGGTCCTAGAGATGAAGACCTTGATGGTTGCACCTCATGTGATGGTGACTATGATGATGATGCCACCTTTTTTCACACCTGCTTGGTCTGTGGACTTGATTTTGGGTGATTGATTCCTCTAGCGTTGAGATGCCCAGCGTCTCCTCTTGGAACGGGTCTTCTTTGGCTGTTCATAAGTGGTATAACTATTGAAATAACAACGTACCTTTTCTCTAGGAAATTGGAAGTGGACTTGCCTAGATCCAACGTAGATGATCGTGTTGGTAGTGTTGAGGAATGGTCTTCCAAGGATGATAGGTATGTCTTCTTCTTCCCCCATGTCCAGAACCATGAAGTCAGCAGGGACATAGTGATCCTGTATTGTTACTGTGACATCTTTTGCTATTCCCTCTGGGGATCAGATTGATTGGTCTGCCATCTGCAATTGCATGTATGTAGGGAACAAAGGTTCATCACCGAATAAGTATTCATACGTTACCTTTGACAATATATTGAAACCCGATCCAATGTCATAGAAGGTTTTGTGGAAGATTCTTTGTCCAATGGTACACTCGATTGTCGGTACGCCAGGATCGTCCTTCTTGGCAAGGAATGGTGAAGCGAGGAGGTGGTTGTACTCTGATTGAAGTGTGTTGATCATGTTAATTGATTCTTCTTATGGCTTCCTGGCCTTGTTCTTCCTTCTTCGATTGTTCCTCTTCTTGGTCACTGTTGTCTCTTCGAGCAGGTATGGCATTTGTGGATGTCTAGGAGATTGCAAGATATGATTCTTGAAAGTAAACTTCTTCTTATCCTTGATTGTGAAGTAGTTCTTTGCGCTGTCCGCATAGATGATGGCTTTTGCAATGCTTAGGAAGGGTCGGTCCAAGATAATGGGTGCCCTTACATCTCCACCTATTCCCAAAACCACAAAATCTACGGGTACATATGATTGCCCCACTCGAACATAGATATCTTCAAGAATTCCCTTTGGGTAGCAGAGTGACTGATCTGCAAGTTGCAAAATGCATGATTGTGTACAACAAAGTATCTCCAATAATTTTATCATAAATTACCTTAGGCATGAAGTTGACACTTGCTCCGAAGTCATATATAGCTTCTTGGAAAATGTGAGGTCCAATAGTGATGGGGATGATAGGTCTTCCTGTATCACCCTTCTTTTTAAGCGAGGAATAATTTATCCACCTTCCTGTCAATGGCTCCATGTAGAAGTATGTTGCATTGTGAATATCAACAAGATTTGTAGTTTCTAGATCTTATGGTTGCCCCGGAATCTTATCTTTGTCGGTCAGAGGAACAACAACCACCAACTGAGTTATTTGTGACTCTATCATTTTATTAAAGCTATGCTGGTTCTTAATGGTAGAGGAGAAACTATCCATTCTATTGTTTATATTTTCTAAGATTTTATCACTAGAAGCTAGTTTTCTAGATAAGCCCTCCATAATTCTAGCTTGGCCAGAAATTAACTCTCTTAGGGGTGGTTGATTATTGAAATAATTGTAATCATTACCTTGATAGTTACCTTGGTAGTTCAGCCTTTGTTGTTGATTCCATTCTTGATTCTATTGAGGATGATAGTTGTTGTTGATGATGAAGTTCACATCCTCATGGGTTTCAAAACAGTTATTCTCTAAATGCCCAGTGTTGCCACATTCTTTACATGTCATGCGAGAATCATAAATGTGCATGACTTCTTGCTTCTCATTGGCTCGGTCTTCAAGTTTCTTCATGAGCAGGTCTATCTTGGTAGATAGCATGTCTACCTCCTTGAGTTGATGCATACCTCCACCTCTCTTGCGGGTTTGGAGATGTTCTTCATTCTAACCTTGGTTGGAAGCCACCTTCTCTATGAGAGCTATTGCACCTAGGATTGTGAGTCATAGGAAAGCACCTCCAGCAGCAGCATCCATATTTTCACAGGTGCTATTAATCAACCCATGGTAAAAAGTCTGCATGAGTAGCCAATTCTCCATCCCATGATGAGGATATTCTAATATGTAATCTTGAAAGCATTCCCATGCCTCAGGAATAGATTCATCATGTTGCTGCTGAAAACTTGAGATTCTCCCATGCAGGGCATTGATCTTGCCTGTGGGAAAGAACTTTGCTAGAAAGGCAGTGAAGCAGTTATCCCATCTAGTGTTTCTATCTTTGTTGGCATAGAACCATTGCTTTGCCTTCCCCAAGAGTGAGAATGGGAAGAGGTGAAGTAATATGGCATCTCTAGATACTCCTATGATGGTGAAAGTGCTACAGATCTCTAAGAAGTGTTGGAGATGAGCACTCACATCTTCATGTGCCTTTCCACAAAACTGGCTAGCTTGCACCAAGTTGATGAGAGCTAGCTTGAGCTCAAGTCCATTGTCTCCGACATTGATTGTCGGTCCAGTACGAATGTTGGTCGTAGTTGAAGCAGAGAATTCATAGAGAGTCTTGTCAGCCAGGGCTTTGAAATATGGTGTTAAGCTTCGCCTTATCTGGTTGTCTTCCAATTCTAAAGCTAGAACTTTCTTGAGTTTAGCTCTAGTTCTCCTGATTAATGCTTCTGGATCTCTAATGTAGTTTGTCGGAAGGTCAAAACTGGTCATACATTACCCTACATATGATATGAAAGTAGATAGAACAAGGGTAATCCTGCTTGAGCATGGGTAAATGGTTTTCTTGATCACATCAATAAGTATAAGTTTATCAATATTCCTTTGTTGGGGGGCATGCCTCGCCTATGGGCATCCTGTGTGGTCCGACTGCCATCCCAGTTTCTCATGGAAGCGGAATAACGGGAGTTGAGCTCTGGTGCACTTGGCATTTCACTACAATAAAAGGCAAGAGGACTGGCCATGGGTGAAGAGAAGGATGTGTCGATCTTCTTCACACCATAGTTCGCTATGGCGAAAGGATGGACTCTGCCAAGATTAGGTTCCGCCAAAGGAGGGTGCGTAGTCGATCTTAGCTATTCACTCAGGCAAATAGCTATTAACAGTTTGGTCAATGGTTTCTACAAGTTCCACCAAAGGAGAGCGCACAGTCGATGTCGGCTATTGGCTCTGGTGAATAGCTATTAACAGTTTGGTCGATCATTTCTGTAGGTTCTGCCAAAGGAGGACACATAGTCGTTCTTAGCTATTTGCTGAGGCAAATAGCTGTTAATAGTTTGGTCGATCATTTCTATAGGTTTTGCCAAAGGAGGGCACTGCCCGCCTTTGCATGGCTGATAGCTTCTATCGCCAGGGCCTCGATCGGTTGGCTATTAGCTAAAATAGCTGATTCTAGTGATCTTATCGTATAGCATGCGATCACTCATCCGTTGCATGTAAAAAACTACAAACAACTAGGCTTAATCTATTGTACCATCAGTAGATTGAGTCGTCTAATGCAGCATTAACAGTAGGACCCTAGATCAAAGACCAGCAATTGATAGATCTACTTACATCACAAAGAAATCATGAAGGCAAGTAATACGTGTGGAAGCTCAGGCCATCGGCTAAATAGCCGATGGAGACATAGTAGGAGGCTAACGCCGTGCTCTTCTTAATAGATAGATCTATTAACTGATAATGTCCAATCTAACATGTTATCAAAAGATCGAGTCAGCTGATGCAGCATTGATAGTGGAGTCATACCAGATACTGGCGATCAATGAATCTTTCTCTTAATAGAACATGACTTCAAGCACCCACCATGTACGATCAAGGTTGAGATGGATTAGTCATCAAATAGGATCTAACATCAAGAATTGAATTCAATTATGATAATAATTGGCAGACGATAGATCAAAATAATAAGACCAATAAATCTCAATCTAGATTGGGCAATTGGTGATATTGTGTTAAACAGTAAACTATTTAGCACGATATCGATAACTTTGATTAAGAGTTAAATACATTGGCGGCCCTTAAACTTATGGCTCTATGCCACATAGGTCCATGAACTCTTAAAATAGAAATCTGCCTCCCTGAACTTGTCAAAGTGTGCACTTAGGTCCATACCCCCTCAGAGGGCATTGACTAGGATAAAATTTTACAAAAACCACCCTATCTAGTCATCTTCCTCTAGCACTCCTTTGCTAGCCCTATGCGGTGTCGACATCACCCAAGCCAGCCTCCTTGTCTGG
Organism: Miscanthus floridulus; assembly: GCF_019320115.1. Taxonomy (NCBI): domain Eukaryota; kingdom Viridiplantae; phylum Streptophyta; class Magnoliopsida; order Poales; family Poaceae; genus Miscanthus; species Miscanthus floridulus. The sequence continues at coordinate 37,079,270 of NC_089595.1, forward strand.
CCGAGCATGCCTCACCAATCCCCATCGCCGCTCCACACCCTAGCCCACCTCCTAGCGTCCCCACCTACTAGCGCACATCTAGGCGATGGTAGTGGGAGCAACCTTGCATGCCTAGGAGCGCATGCCACGGGCAGTAGGGCATGCGAGTCGTCAGGGCAGCGAGCCTAGGAACAACCATGATGTGGGCATGAAGCATGAAACTATCATGTGGCTTGCTTCACGAGAGTGGGCAAGGGAGTGCATGCTTGTTGCCTCATTCCTGTTTGGCAGCATGGCCAGATCCAACACTATTGTGAGACACGAGAGGCACAAATTAGGACTTGTCCTCGGCAGCGGCCACCTCATCAACTAGCTCTAGGCCTCCGTCACAATGGCCATCAAGTAGGATTGGTTTGGGCACCATGGGTCATCATCCACCACCATCCACTATGCCTATGAGGCTTATGAAGATGGCCAATGAAGGCGGTGATGGAGCAGAGGAGGCTAGGGTCCACGGTGGCCTACACGTAGCCACGCACGTGCTCCTCAGCATTCTACCGCTGCCCATGGGATGCATGGTGTGTGTCGCCTCTGGGTGATGGTGACAGGGGATCCTGCTACTATATGACAAGCACACTGGCAACATTGCCCTAGTGTCACAGGTGGAGCTCCCCTTCTATGAGCTACTAGTTGCAACAGCGAATGTAGATGCCTCATGGACGAGCAAGCCATAGTTGGCCACAAGCTCTGCTGCTCTAGCCTATAGAAGGCTAGCTAACCCATAGCTGCACAACAAGTAAGCTCCCTAACGCTCGCCTTGTGCACTCAAGCCATCGCTGCTCGGCCGCTCTATGCGCAACCGTCACCCGTGCCTCACCAGACACGCGTCATGCCCCTCGATGTAGAGGCAACCAACCCATCACCATCGCCTTTGGACCCACACACCCATGTCCCTAGACATCCTACTCCTCCCTCCTGATGCCAAGACGCTAGCCGTCCATGTGCTCGATGGTGGCCACGGGCGGTGCCAGGAGGTCCTAGGCGTGTGAGGCTACCTTGCCACCACCGCCTATGCGTGCGCTGGAGGGCGGGGATGCTAGGAAGTGGGCCAGGGTGTGGGGCGGTGAATGGGTGATGTGGAGGCATGCTTGGCCAAAGGTGGAGGCCGACTCAGGCGACGCCGACACCTCGGGCCTAGGAAAGGAGCACTAGGGATAGAAGATGACTAGGTTGATATAGATTGGGTGGTTTTTGTAAAATTTTAACCTAGTCAACGTCCTCTGAAGGGGGGTATGGACCTAAGTGCACACTTTGACAAGTTTAGGGAGGCAAATTTTGATTTTGAGAGTTCGTGGACCTAAGTGGCACAGAGCCACAAGTTTAAGGGCCGCTAGTGTATTTAACTCTTTCATTAATACCAATGTTTACAAGAGATCAGTCATCTATTGCAGCCTTATAAAGGTTGATACAAATTGATAACTAATCTATACCATGATTTGTAAGAGATTAGTCATTTGTTGCAGTCTTACAAATAACAATATAGATCGATAACTAACTTATACCATGACTTGCAAGAGATTAGTCATCTGTTGTAGCCTCACAAGTAACAATATAAGTCATGACATATACTCACAAACAAACCAGAGGTCAGGTCATCCGATGCAGCCCTGCTTGCCCAAAGAACTTGTCAAAATCTACTCTACTCCTACTCCTAAGGGGTGGTGTGAGCCAAAAAGTAAAGGTACTTGTTTGGTCGATCGATAATAGATGTCTATTACAATAGCCAGGGTTCACTATTTATACCCGAGGCTTGACTAGGAGTCCTAGTTGAACAAGACCGGTTACGAAAACCTAGAACAGAAAACAAAACTTCCTAATTTAAGATAACTTGGACTCCAATCTTTCCTTTCTATGGAGGCCGATGCGTCTCTTGCTTTGAGTCCTGTTGTTTCTGCCAATGGGGCCCATTCCCTTGGAATAATGACATCATCTTACTCATTTGATGGCAATTTGGTTAGCCGATCTCACTGAATATTTTGGCTTTCACTTGACAAATTTTGACCTTGGGGTCCTTTTCTTTCGAACCAAATTTTGGTGTCAACACATGCCCCCCAATTTTGGAATAAAATGATTTTATTCCAAAATTACCTTCTATGACCGCTGCACGTGTCGCACTTCCAACCATTTGTTTTGATCCCATGCTAGCTTCTTTGACCTCCTCATAGACCTATTTCGTTTGCCTTTCTTGACCAAGGGCATGTCAAAGATCATGAAGTTCGGTCATTTGATGGTGATCATCTCTTTAACCTTTTGATCAAATTTCCCTTCCAACTCGTGCTCATAGCTGATCCCCTGTCATTCCCTTGCTCTGGCTGTGCACAAATTTTTTATCGTTGTTGACTGCTGCACTAGTGATAGGTTTTTGGATTGATTCCCTCTTCAAGCTTGGTCCATCATCTAACCGACTAGTCTTTAGTTGATCAACTCCGAGGCCTGCCTCCGGACGCACGTGAAAACACAAAATTACAACCAACAACATTTCACATCCGCAACTCAGATTTGAATGAGACTATAAATAATCTTGATGAATAAAATTTTTATATCAGCTGCTTTTGCAACTGCCACCCTCTTATTAGGCCATGCATGGCTTCCTTGATATCTAAGATGGTTTTTCATCTTCCATAAATCAAATTTATTGTCCTCGACTCAAAAGACCCATCTATATCCCACCCCTGCTATAAATATACCCCTAGAGGGTAGCCAAGGGATCATATCAGCTCCTGCTTCTGCTCTCGCCACTGTGCAACTTCTCTTCTCCTCGTTCTTAGATCCAAAAACCATATCCAGGGAAGCATGGACCACGACAAGCGTGTCGCCAGTGATCTTCCAGAGGAGAATCTTCTCGAGATGGTTTTCCATCTTCCATAAATCAAATTTATTATCCTCGACTCAAAAGACCCATCGATATCCCACCCCTGCTATAAATATACCCCCAGAGGGTAGTCAAGGGATCATATCTGCTCCTGCTTTCGCTCTCGCCACTGTGCAACTTCTCTTCTCCTCGTTCTTAGATCCAAAAACCATATCCAGGGAAGCATGGACCACTGCAAGCACATCACCGGTGATCTTCCAAAGGAGAATCTTCCCAAGATGGTTTTCTGTCTTCCATAAATCAAATTTATTGTCCTCGACTCAAAAGACCCATCGATATCCCACCCCTGCTATAAATATACACCTAGAGGGTAGCCAAGGGATCATATCCACTCCTGCTTCCGCTCTCGCCAATGTGGAACTTCTCTTCTCCTCATTCTTAGATCCAAAAACCATATCCGGGGAAGCATGGACCATGGCAAGCGTGTCGTCGATGATCTTCTAGAGGAGAATCTTCCTCCCTGTTGGCGTCTCCATCTCTAGGGGTAAGATCGAATCTGTGGGGGGTACGACCCTAGATACCCATGGTAGACTATATGCGCTATGCCACCAGGGGCGGTCCAACCCACAAGATGAAGCCTTGTAGAGAACGGCGCTGCTCGGTGCACCCCGTAAGACACCAGGAAGATATCCTAAAGATACAGCATAATCTATTAGGATGTGTCATGATACCATGATTCATGTAATCTATTATTACTTACTGGTTATCTCCTAGATCTAACCGACCTATAACCCTACCTCCTAGCTATATAAGGTAGGTAGGGGACCCCCTCAAAACACATGCAATATCATGCAATAGCCAATAGAAAACCAATAGACCACAGGAGTAGGGTATTACATCATGCTGACGGCCCAAACCTATCTAACTCTTGTGTCTCTGTTGCCTTCTTGTTCTTGATTACACACACCCCTACCGATCAATCTACCTTTGTGGGATACCCCTTGGAGGACTGCCAACGATATTCTATCGCTAATTGGCGCGCCAGGTAGGGGTGTGCGTGCTATTTCATGGCGAACAAGATGGTACGATTTCCGAGCTCTCCATTCTCCCTGAAGCCTAGCCAAACCTTCATGGTTGGGTCAATCTCCTGGTTCATCAATGACAACGGTGATGGGGACATCATCGAGCCAGCGTAGAACTCTACTATGTCAATTACGCTTGTGCCTACGCTAGCAGATCCGATCTCAGAACTGCCTCCAAGGTCATCTTCATTAGCAACCCGTTGGCTGCTCCCTCGCTACCCGAGGAAGCAAATCAACAATGATGACTTGATCGCATCAATCGATCAAGTAAACTAGAAGCTTTCCAACTGCTTGTCCATTGTTGAATCAACCCTTGTCTGACCCACAGATGACGAGGAGTTTTCGCCATGTCCACATCATTGAACGACATGCTCCGACCACTTCCTACACTCCTACCATCATAGGTGGTCCAAGGAGCCCCTCATCATCATCGCGACGCAGGAAGCGCACATGATCCATCACTGACTAGCCGCTCTGCATCAACCACCTCGCAAATCCAATCTGCCCGGGCCTGATCAGCATAGCCAAAGAGATGGCGCCTTAATAGCCCTACCCTTTGGGCTCACCAGCATCGCCTCCTCCTATCAAGATGCCCTACGGGACAAATTCGCCAACCAGCTTGGAGACGTCTATCCTCTCACCGACCCAATGGCCGACCAGCTCTCGCCAACTATCAATATGCTACAAATCAGCCAACATCCCTGAGTATCCCTCCATACCATCCTAGAGGAAAATCTAGACTCTGAGTCCTAGGGCTCTATGGAGATTGTTGCTGAAACCGCTGTCGTCCAACTTCCTTTTCTGCCCTTCCGTGTAAGCGGGATTTTTAATGTCAGCATCGATAGCCCTCCACAGGATGGAGAAAACGATGAGGAGTGCCAATAGCACCTCAATAGAAATGCCAACCGTGCGCAGCGCCGAGCGAATGAGGATGCCATTGTGTTAGCTGAGGTTGATCGCAATGGAGAACAACTCGACTCGCATGGGAGGCCATGCTCGATCCGCCACAACCTCGATGATGAATTCATCCGCGTCGATGGCCATGATGTCTACAAGACTCTAAGCACCAACTTGGCCATGGCTGCCAATGAGCTCGCTCAGCTCGAACAAACACTAGAGGTTGCCATGGTTGCCTTAATGCTTAAAGCTACACACTTCCAGGTCAACGAGATCCACCAGGATCAGGGGGCTTCCTACTCGACAAGCTTGAATCGCCCATCCACCTCGCCAAGATCCAATTGCCACCCTAGTAGAAGCCATTTTGCCAACCAGCATTGTGATGATAGGCGACCCCTTCAATGACCCTCGCCAACGCGACCAAGAAGTCAACCAAGATGTTCGAGAACACATCAACAACCTCTGGGATGCACGACATTGCAGTGATGGGCGTCGTTTCTCTCAGCATGAGGAGGAAGTATGCCGGCATCAAGAATATAGTTTACACCAAAATTTGGGAAGAAGAACGTGGGAACTTGAGGCTTCCAAGATTGTGTCAATCAAGGAATCGATTGCATGAGGATCGATATCCGCTGATTCAGATGCGATGCTAGAATCGGCTCTCTTCGAATGGCGTCAACAGATAACAACAATGAGCTACGGTTGGCGTCGTGATATACATATCAGACTCTACAAAAAGGGAAAGTTTAGGGTCCAAGTTATCTTAAGTTAGGAATGTTTTCTTTTATACCAAAGATTGTAATGAGTCATACTTGAGTAGGATTCATGTTTAGGTTTCGGGTATAAATATCAAACCCCAGTTATTGTAAAGGACATCCAATCAATCAAATACAAGTTACTCTTTTTTGGCTTTACACCAACCCTTAGGAGTAGGAGTAGTATAGATCTCGGTGAGTTCTTCAACAAGCAGGGTTGTATCCATCCGGTCGACCTCTGGCTTGTCTATAAGTACCGTCATGGCTTATACTTCTATTTGTACGACTGCATCGGTTAAGTTTGACCTCCACTGCGAACTCTAATATAAGCTAGTTATCGACTCTTATCTAGTTCAAGTATGGTTGCATCGGTTTGGCTGACCTCCACTGGTTGAATTAGATCAAGGTCATGTTATCGGCTCTACCTAAGGGTGGCATCCTTCAAGTAGATTCATTAAGTTACCGATATTGCTGATGTTCTTATTGCCATTAGTTTGAGCAACATCAACCTGCCTGGTCAAGATCGATCTAGATCAGCTTCATATCATTTTAATCCATCATTTACTTTGCTACAACGCGATATTTTCTTATTTTAAGCGACGGGTTACGTTTCATTGGCTGTTGTACTTCGATCTTGATCGTGCATATCAAAGACATGTTTTGATCTTGAATAAGTTCACTGGTTAATGAGATCTAATCTAATGACACCACCATGGCTACATCGATCCAGTCAAACCTCACTGGTAAGACTTTAGATTAGAAATCATCAAGTAGTGGTTTTGTTCATAATCGAGACATGTACTCTGCTTGTTTGCTATGCCCACATCGGCTAAATAGCCGATCGCCTACGCCTTAATGCCTATAGCATGTGTCCATGATTCTATTAAATATGGATAGATCTGTTTACTTTAAAGGTTTGATTTGTTATCTTTATCATGGCTGCATTGATCTGGTCGAACCTCACTGTTAGAAATAGCATGTTAGGTCTGATGAGTTCATAGATCTATCCATGTTAAATAGTCGATTGCTCACATGTTGTAGTCCCTTTTCACCCGAATTGGTTGTTTTAGCCGATTTCCTTTGTGCTGTCACATATATAACATGTCCTTCAGAAAGTCTGTCCATGTGTAGACGGTTTTGTAGATTCTTCGATTTTAGTTTGTTATTATCATCATAGCTGTCATCGATCCGGTTGAACCTCACTATTGATAATAATAGATTAGATTCAGAGCGTCTGTAGATCTATTTATACTAAATAGTCGATTTGTTTGTGTGTTATATCCTTTCTCATTAGATTCATTGGCTCAATGCTTTATACTGATAATATCCCCCTGGCTGATGATTTCACTTACATCTACGTGCACTGTACTTATCAACATAAAATCAATCACAAACCCACGAGCTTAATAGATTCATTATAGCCAATTTATTCACGAATTGGCTATTTAGTTGATTTTCCATCTGGCTGCTCTCGGAGCGGCACACTTAGAACTGTCTAGGTAAGACTGGCATGTTCCACCTTAAATTATTGATAAAATTTCTCTCCTTGTCAATTGCAGGTCAAATTGACTGGCACACCTTAGGAGGAATACATAGGGTCGATGGGTCCTGCATTAAAGCCAAGCGGATCTCTAGCCTTGCTGCATCAGACAGATCCTTCCGGCTTGCTGTGTGTTGACATTTTTGTGCCGACACACATTTTGGCACGCTCGGTGGGACCCCACAATCATCTTGGTGACTTACAACAATAATGACATCCTTATGATGCCTTATGAAGATCTACCTGATGGGGACGAAGATGTCATCAGTAAAGCTATAGAAAAATTTTAGAACAAGTGTTTATTCTCCAACACCAAAACATGTGACAATAAATTTGTTTAGAAATATCCACTACCAAGAGTTTTATTGCATGGGCAGATAGATACAGACGAAGCTAAAGATAGGCATTTCTTCATAGATGTTGTGAATAAATCTGTCCATGACGCCATGTTGAACCACAACACAACTTTCTTGAATACATTTCACAATAGGTTGGGCCGACTTATTACAACATTCCACATCCGTCGACTCAGGGGACTAATTAAGCTGGCACTAGCCATCAAGAAGCAGTATTAACTGATAATGATGATGTCCAGGCAGTTTAGAGCTCATCTAAGCAAGTTCAAGGTGCTACTACTAATCAAATGTAGTGTAATCCTGGATCATCAATGCAGCATGTGCAGCAGCTGATAGGGCAGGTTTAGAACTAGAAGGTTAACTTTGGCACAGCAGGCCAAATACCGTCATTGGCTCAAAAAATAGCACCATCAGTTCAAAGGATTTGTAGAGATATAGATCCTAATATTTATAACCAGAGACTTCAAGCAACAAATCAGCAAAGGACCCAGCAGATAGAGTTTCCAAAAGGATATCATTATGGCATAGATTACAATACCATTCACATGATTCCAAATCTAGGGTATCAAGGTACCTGAGATTTTAATCCACAGATGGGTCAGTAATTATAGAGAAATCCAAATTCAAATGCTAATGAGTTGTTGCTTAGAGTGACTAAGATGATGAAGAATTAGTTCAGTCTAAAGCCAAAAGGTTAGACCCTCTTGTACAAACGCCCATATCCAGAATGGTATGATTTGGTCGCTCTTCCTACCAATTACCGGCTCCCAGAGTTTGCTAAGTTCACTGGCCAAGATAGCACAAGCACAATAGAACATGTCAGTCGGTATCTTACATAGTTGGGCAAAGCATCCATTGAAGAGGCCCATCGAGTTCGTTTCTTCTCCTTGTTTTTGTCAGGACCAGCCTTCACTTGGTTTTCATCGCTGCTAGTTAACTCCATTGCCAATTGGGCTGACCTAGAGAAGAAGTTTCATACATATTTTTACATTGGGATATGAGAAAAGAAAATTACTGATTTGACGACTATAAAGCATAGAACTAATGAATCGAGCATCGAGTTTCTTCAGAGGTTCCGAGAGACTAGAAATTTATGCTTCTCATTAAACTTGACTGATGATTAGCTAGCTGCTTTGGCTGTTCAAGGAATGTTGCCAACATGGAGAGAGAAGCTGCTTGGGCAAGAGTTTGACAATTTGGGTCAATTGGGTCAACGAGTGGCAGTGCTCAATATCCCATTTCAGAATATGCGCAGAGATACCCGATTGTAGAAGAGTGTCGCAATTGCTGAAATTTATAATCCATATTCAGTCGATGACGGCTATGAAGATGACGAAGAGGAAGAGGTTGCTGTGACTGAATGGAATTGGGGTAAGAAGACAGTAATGGTGCCAAATCCTTGGGGAAGAGAAGTCGTAGAGAGCTATGATTTTGACGTCACAAAATCTGACAAGCTCTTCGATTTCATGCTTGAGAAGGGACAGATCAAGTTGCCTAATAATCATGTTATGTTGCCTCATGATCAGTTGAAGAATAAGAAGTTCTACAAATTTCATAACGCTACTTCTCATTCCACTAATGAGTGCAGAGTTTTTCGGCAACATATACAGAAAGCTATTCAGCAAGGAAGGCTCAAATTTGATACACCTCAAAAGATGAAAGTTGATGATAATCCTTTACCAAAAGATCAGAACATGGTCGATGCTAGGTTGCTCAAAGGGAAGACTAAAATCCTAACATCAACTAGATCAAGAGAAACTAGAACAGTCGATCCTGAGATGCAAATATTGGCTAATGAATATAGAGAGGTCAAAAGGCATCATGACCAATAAAAGAGCCGATATGAGCTAGGAGAGACATCAAAAGATGGGACGATAAGGCCGCATGTTACATCTCAAATTTTGTTGAATAAATGGCAGTGGCAGAAGGAAAATGATTATTGGCGCTGGTTAGAAGGGCAAGAATACTAGCATCAACAAGGAGAGGTATGAGAGAAAGCAAGCTAAATCACATTGGAATTGTCCTTTCTTCAGACATTGCTGGAACAAAAATTTCAAATTGCCTACCAGAAATAACTACCCAGAGTGCAGCGAACAATATTGGAAGTTTAGGCAATCTCAAGCCAACCGCCGGTCTATCCATACTCGAGATGAGTATCATCACAATAATATGGATCAGTGCTTAAAAATAGAAGTGTTCATGATTGGCATGGGAAGCGAGTTGTTGATCAAAACTGGGCTAATTATGAAGAAGATAATGAAGAACAATACATTTAGCAGGAAGGCCAATGGTGTCCAGAAGGTTTGACAAGAAGCCAGAAAAGAAGAGTGCAACGCCTAAGGAATAGAGAGCTAGAACAGGCTCAGGCATCTGGTAGACCTTAAGTGTGGCATGCTAAACAAATAACCGATAGGCTGTCGATGTTTGACTATTGATAGCCTACCATGGGGGTCCTCGAGGCAGTATGTTCAGGCTTCAGCGTATGCAGAACTCGATGGTAAACACAAGAGACAGTCGATTTATCCTGGTTCGGACCCTCGATCTTTGATCGAGTAATAGCCCTATGTCCAGTCGGCGTTAGCCTTTGCGTTGGATTGATCATAAAGTGTTGTGTTGTACAATTGTTCTCTGAACTCCCAATCCAAGGAGCCCTGCCCTCCTTTATATAGTCAGGAGGCCAGAGTCCTAGTCGGTTTACAATGAGAGTTCCTAGTAGGATTACAGAATAATACTACTGCTAAGATTACATGGGAAGAATCCTAGTTAGACTAGTTCTTCTCCCTTCCTTGCGGGGTATCCCATGGGTCCTGCACTGACAAGCCCCCGAGCACTTCATGGTTGAGTTCTAGAAGCCTTGTCTTGTTCCTTCAAGTCTTGTCGAGCAGGAACAAGCGTCGTCCAAGTGCTTTCTTGAGCGAAACCGTGTAGCGCTTCGTGAGATCTTCGCGTGGTGTGTACCTTTTTGAAGAAAAAAGTACTCCCATTTGGATGTAGCCCCCGAGCCTCTTGTTGTTTGGCACAAGGAGCTTGAGGGTCTTTTCTTGAAATCACCCTGATTCTTCGTCGAAGGGCTCCCGAGCATATACCCAGGTTCTTTGTCGAAAAGAGCTCGGATTTAGCTATATCCGGGTTCTTTTTGTCGAAAAGAGCTCGGATATAGCTATTTTTGGGTTCTTTTATCGTGTGGCCTTGAAGTCGTCTGTCCTAAAGAAGTCTTCTGAGTGACATGCGCTTTTTTGAAGGAAAAAGTGCACTCACTGAGTGTAGCCCCTAAGCCTCTTGCTATTTGGAACAAAAAGTTGGAGGGTCTTGAATCTTATGTTGTTTGAAAAACTACTGTCTTGAAGTAGTCCTCTTGGTGACGTGTGCTTTTTTGAATGAAAAAGTGCACTCATTGAGTGTAGCCCCCGAGCCTCTTGCTAACAAAAAGTTGGAGGGTCTTGAATCTGAGTTGTTCGAAAGAACTGTATACCTCTCCTGTTGCAGCCCCCGAGCATATATCCGGGTTGTTTTTGTTCAGGAAGAACTCAGATGCCGGGTCTTGGCATATTCTCTGGTAGTCTACTGTTGTCAAATGTAGTTGTATAGTGGTGGTTGACTGTGAATGCTATTTGTTCACGAGTTGTACAGTGTTGGTATATCCTTTCGAATATGCTTATCCTTGGGTACTATTCTTTCACGCCTGAGTCCTCTTTCATTGAATTCTATCTTTTCACTGTGTCCTTTGTTAGGATTATTTCGTTGGTGCTCCTGGTCCATGTGCACTGCTCCTTCGGTCTATAAATACCCTCCTGGAGTGTTGTTTTGATTCATTGAGCGTTTTGTTGCTTGTTCTGAAGTCTCTGTAGTCATGAATATGGTAGTTTGTGAAGTAGAGCAGCCTCTGGGTGCATTTTATAGTTCTCATATATCTTGTCATAGCTGGAGGAAGTCTTGTGATAGGGATTAGAGGTAGAATAATCCTATAGCAGCAATGTACCAGGAAGTACGTGGTAGTAGTTGGAGGAAGTCTTGTGATGTGGGCTTCGTTCCTTCATCTGGCAGTTCTGGGTTGATTCTCGCCGCTTGTCTTGAGACTGTTTGGTGCAGATCAACACCATATCCAGCATCACATCAGACTTGGGTAGACAGATGGCTACCGGCCTTCTCTACTCCATGTTGTCCTGTTGTTCTACTGATTTCTTCCTTGGGTGCACTACATCCGTCCTTTGAAGAAAACAGTGTAGCCGAGTGCGGTTTGTTCTACCGAGTAGCGATTTGGAACACATAGTCGTTCTAGAGCCTAGTTGCTTCTGGGTTCCTTTTTGCTACTTGCCTGTCGTAGTTCTAAGTTCATTAGGTCTTGTAAGATGTGTAATCTTGTATCTTTTGAAGTCATTTGTAATAGAGAGAATCTTGTATTCTGAGTTGTCATTCTTTATTTTCCTGGTGTCCTGGTTGTTGATGAGATTTCTAAGTTCTTTCTATAAGGACCGGGTTGTTGTGCTCCTTGTGAGATAACTCTTCTTTGCTTTATTGTTGATGAGTTCTTTTTGTGGTGATATGATAATTCTGCCATGGTGCTGGATGGATAAGTCTGAAATCTATCCGTTGAACTGTACCATTGTGTGTATTTGAGTCATCCGTCATTTTAGCTGTGTTGGTAAATGGACCATTGTGTCCTCATGCGATGTTAAAATGGGCCTAGTGGGCCACATTTTTACCGGTGTAAAATCTATTTAAAGGCCTTTCTCCTCCTTTTCTTTGGTACCCTGCCTTTGCCTTGAAAACCCTAGCCTTCGCAACTCCGCCATCGCCATTGCCACCGCCATCTGAGCGCCACTTTCCAAGCCTTCTCTTTCCTCCATTAGTACATGGGTAGGAAGAAAACCGCGAGCAAGTCCTAGGCAGCCTTCATGGATGAGGAGTCATCACTTTCTGTGATCAAGAACCAAGAGTTCGTGGCCATGAGGGCTTCCTAGAAGGCTTGGCCAGCTTTGACAATGACTGAAGACCAGCTTTACGAGCTTGTTAGCGATGGACTGATCTAGAGCAAGGACATTGCTGAATGGAGGGCTCTGGGCGAGCATTGGGTCCCTGCTCTAGGTCCTGGTGAGATCATTCTCTTCGTTTCCTTTGTTCGTGCTGTACTTTGCCTCCCAGCTTCTGCTTTTCTTCATCGAGTTCTCGGCTATTTTGGGATTAGCCTGAATCATCTTGCTCTCAATGTTGTTCTCCATCTTTCTGTCTTTGTTCATCTCTGTGAAACCTTCCTTGGAATTCCCTCTTCTCTTTCCCTCTTTCGTTACTTCTTTTGTCTGAAGCCCCAACCTCGCTGCGATGACACCAACATTCTTGGTGGCTGCGGAATTCAGTTTTGCCAAGGTTTTAGAAGTAAATTCTTTGACTATGACCTAGTTGATTCTGTAAGAGACTGGCGTGCTGACTGGTTTTACGCTACCAACTTGATTCCTCCTCTTTCTGTTCACTCCGGGTCTGGTCCCTTGGTTAATGACCGATGGGAAAAGAACCCGGTGACGACTGTTGAGCTCCAAGTGATCTAGCCATTTCTTGAGAGGATAAGTACTCTAAAACAGCAGGGCTTGACCAGCTTCGGTATCATCTTGAGTTTTCTTTGCTATCATGTTTAGCCTCTGAAGGAGCGAGAGAACTTTGGTTTCGAGTACTCTAGGGCTAAGGATCCTTCTCGCATGGTCCCTGTCCTTGAGTTGACCGACGAGGAAGTGCTTGAGCATCTCCAGAAGATGTTGAAAGGAGTAAGTGTTGTTCCGCTTGCTGTCCCTAAGTACAGTGCAAAGAACCTGCCCCCTACTGTGAGTTGTTCTTTTCTTTATTTGGGTACTTTTGATTTTCTTTCATTGTATCCACTTTTGCTTAATCTTCCTTGTCTCATTGTTTTATACTTTTATAGGAATTGGGGCATAATTTTGCTGATCCAATTCCCCTTGATGATCTCCCTGCAAATGTGGATGCTGGGGGTAGTCTTGCTGGTGCATCCTTGACCAGTAAGTTTCAAACTGCTATTATGCTTCCTGGTGTTTCTTCTGCATTTTCTGATGTATATGAAGAGTATGTTCCTCGTCTAGTTCCTCGAGGCCTTCGTAGTGTTGGAAAGAGGGGTCGAGCTAAAAGTTCTTCTGGTTTGTCTTCTACCAAGAAGTCTCGCCAGTTGAGTACTCGTCCAGGTACTCCAGTTGTAGCTAGCATGCTCTTAGGTGAGCATATTAATGCGCTCTGTCCCTTTGTTTTCTGTTTTTGTGTTTAACCGAGTACTTTTGTCCTTTTTTCAGCTGGTGCTTTGGCGACCTTGGTCGAGAGTGAGGAGGAAGAGGACAATGATGTGCCTCTTGTCGCGCGTCGGTGAGTTCTTTTCTTGTTTTCCTGTTGTTGAACCCCTCCTTTGTTCTGACTTTGGTCTTGATTTCTTTGCAGTAAGCGGTCGTCGGATACCAGTTCTTCTAGGGCTCTGACACCGAGTTCTTCTTTAGCTCCGGCGCCGAGTTCTTCTGGGGCTCCGGTACCGGCTACGCTGCTTCTGTCATAGGGAGGCGGTGATGTTTTTGCCGCTGTGGTTCCCCCTACAAGGTCTTCTTTTGGCTTTATGAAGAAGAAGATAACTGGGTGAGTGAATTCTGGTTTTATTTCTTTGCTTCTATTTTCCTTTTTTCTTATTCTTTTTTGACGAGTTTCCTTATCAACTTTTAGGCCTTCGTCTTCCCCGAGCCTTCAGTCGACTTCTTGTCAAACCTCTAGTGCGACCTTCCGTACTGAGTCTCAGGACTCGGAATGTATGGTCGCCGAGGTGGCTATGAGGGGTTTAGAGTCCACTGCTACTGAATTGTCGGTTCCCAAGGTGACCTAGCCATGGTGGCGGGTTCATCTGATGGATTGGCCATTCCGGCTCCCGAGGTGACCGTGGCCATTGCGGTGGGTTCATTAGAGGTTTTGGCCGTTGCTTCCTAGAAGATTGCCCTGGTCATACCTTCTTTGCCTCAGTCATCTTCTCCCTCTCCTTTTCTTGCTTCTGGTGGTCTGCCTTCGGCTGATGATGTGGTGCAGCAGTTTGATGCTACTCATCGATTATCGGAGCTAACCGCCGCCTGGGGAAGCTTATCGACCCTTGCGACTTCTTTTGGGGAAAGGCTCCAGGTAAGTTTTTCCGCAATTCTTTCTTTGGGTGTTCGTTTTTCTCCTGTCCTCATTTCTTGTTTTTCTTTCTTTCTTTTTGCTCAGTCTTTTTCTCATGATCATACCGGCTTCTTTTTCTCTTCTGAGAACGAGAAAAAGTTGTCTTCTGAGGTGAGTACTCTGAAGGCTAAGCTTGAACTCTGTCGGGCCAAGTTGGAATCTGAGTGTCAGACGCATCAGAATGAGGAGAAGGCCCTTCGTGCCCAGGTAGTTGAGGTGAAAAAACAATGAGATGCGGCTGCCCAGGAGGCCCTAAAAATATGGAGGCCATGAAGAAAGAGTGTCATGGTATTGCGAGTTCTTTTTCGCTTCCCTTTGTTTTCAAATTTGCTTTTCTGCTGACTTGTCTTTTCTTGTTTGGTCTAGCTCTCTGAGTTGAAAAGCAGAAGCTCTCGGAGGGTATCGAGGAGATGAAGATGCTCGCTCGAACTAGCCATAATAAGGCTGAGGAGGTAATTACTCAAGCTAAAGAAGAACTTGTGCTTGCTAAATTGATTAGGCATGGAGTTGACAGAGACCTTGTGTAGGCCCAAAAGACCATCGAGGACTTGACTGGCAAGTTGGCAATGGCTACTGAAAACTAGAAAGCTTTGTGGAAGTCTTTTTGGTCAGTAGCCGACCTTCTTTGAACTTCAGCAGACGATGGTCATTCTTGGGCTCAATTCATTCCCCAAGTGCCCACCCGTTTCTAGGAGTTCGTAAAGCGGTGTGCCCATCTATGCACCAGGAACGTTGTTGCCCAGGTCCGGGTTCTTTCTCCAGATTTTCCTTTGTCCAAGGTTGCCGATGAAGCCGAGAGCCAAGAGTACCTAGATGCTGTTGAGAGGTTGGAGCCTGACGTTGATGACTTAGCCAGGAAGATTATAGATAATCTTAATATTGATGTTTCTAGTCCTGATGACAATGCTTGAATGTAATCGACCTTTGCACTCTAGCTTTTGTAACAGAATACTTATACTCTTTCTTGAATGAAGATCCTTTATCTTTGTTGTTGTCTTCTTTATCTGGATGTCTAATCCTTGCTTACTCTTTAAATGTGTTGTCCAAGTGATCAGAATTTTCTCTGAGTAGCTATCTGTTCTGACTTTCATCTGCATTGTATAAACCACTCGGTGTATGTAGATCGTTGTATTTGACAAATTTTCTTGATTTGCCGAGTGCTTGTCTGGCTTTCATCTGTGTTGTGTTAAACAACTCGATGTATGTATATTGATGTCTTGATAGACTTCCTTGACTTGTCGAGTGCTTGTCTGGCTTTCGTCTGTGACTTGCAAACAACTCGGTATAGCCTGTTGTGTTGACAAACTTTGCGTTCTTGTTAGTACTGAAAAGACTTAGGATATCTCCAGCTTCTTCTTCTTGGCTTAGCTCATAGTGTGGTTAGCATCTAGTCCTATCTCTGGTTGCAAAAGTATCCTAGGAGTGGCAAGCCTCCGAGCACTTCATGGTAGAGCTCTGGAAGCCTTGTCTTATTTTCTTCAAGTCTTGTTGAGTAGGAACAAGCGTTGTCTGAGTGCTTTCTTGAGCAAAACCATGTAGCGCTTCTTGGGATCTTCTGAGTGTAGCCCCCAAGCCTCTTGCTATTTGGAACAAGAAACTAGAGGGTCTTGTCTTGAAATTGCCCTAATTTATGTCCAGGCTTATTTTCAGTCGTTTTGCTTTTTTGGTTCGGGTGTTAGCTTATTAGCTACCCTCATCGGTGGGCTCAAGCATGTTTTTAGCTCTTTTGCTCTCGACCGGTATGCTCAGGTGTCTTTTCAACCATTTTGCTTTTTTGTTTGGGTGTTAGCTTATTAGCTACCATCATCAGTGGGCTCAAGCATGTTTTTAGCTCTTTTGCTCTCGGGCGGTATGCTCAGGCGTCTTTTTAGCCATTTTGCTTTTTTGTTCGGGTGTTAGCTTATTAGCTACCCTCATCGGCGGGCTCAAGCATGTTTTTAGCTCTTTTGCTCTCGGCCGGTATGCTCAGGCGTCTTTTCAGCCATTTTGCTTTTTAGTTCGAGTGTTAGCTTATTAGCTACCCTCATCGGTGGGCTCAAGCATGTTTTCAGCTCTTTTGCTCTCGGTCGGTATGCTCAGGTGTCTTTTTAGCCATTTTGCTTTTTAGTTTGGGTGTTAGCTTATTAGCTACCCTCATCGGCGGGCTCAAGCATGTTTTCAGCTCTTTTGCTCTCGGCCGATATGCTCAGGCATCTTTTCAGCCATTTTGCTTTTTAGTTCGGGTGTTAGCTTATTAGCTACCCTCATCTGTGGGCTCAAGCACGTTTTTAGCTCTTTTTCTCTCAGCCGGTATGCGCAGGCGTCTTTTTAGCCATTTTGCTTTTTGTTCATATTGGAAACAACTCAGAGAAAGCCATAATGAGACATATGTTTGTTGAGAAGGAATCATCTTTATTGATCATGAATATTGATAGGTCACAATAGTACATATGTTGTTGATGAGCACTATCTTTGTTGACCATGAATGTTGATCTGTTGTGTCTTGTATACATATTTTCCCTTGAGTTGTTTTCATGCGTAGAATCTTTGTAGCTGACTGATGTGCCATGTATTGTTGCCTTCTTCTCCATCTTCGGTTATCAACTTGTATGTGCCCGGTCCAATGACCTTTGTGATGATAAAAGGACATTCCCATGGACTGAGTAGTTTATGGCATCCGTCGGTTTTTTGTATTCTTCTTAGTACTAGGTCTCCGACTTGTAATGATCGAGACTGGGTATTCTTGTTGTAGTGGCGTCTTAGTCCTTGGAGGTATCTTACTGATTGAAGGGTAGCGTTTACTCTGACTTCTTCTATACTTTTGAGTTCTAATCTTCGGGTGTGTTCTACTTCTCCTTTGTCGTATTGTTCTATCCTTGGTGACGTCCAGATCAAGTCCGCAGGTAGTATAGCTTCTGATCCATAAACCATGAAGAAAGGTGAGTATCCGGTGGCTCTGCTTATTTGAGTCCGTAGCCCCCATACGACCTTGGGTAATTCTTCAATCCATTTTGATCCATAGTCTACTAGTTCTTCATACAATCTTAGTTTTAATCCAGCTAGTATGAGTTCGTTTGCCCTTTCGACCTGTTCGTTGGCCTCTAGATGTGTGACTGATGCGTAATCTATTCTAAAGCCGCAGTCCTATGCCCAACTTTGGAATTCTATGGCTGTAAAGGGAGAACCCAAATCCATGATGATTCAATTGGGCATGCCGAAGCGGTGCATAATGTCTTGGATGAACTCGACTGCTTTGGCTGCGCTATATTTTGCGAGTGGCTTGAAATCAATCCACTTGGTGAACTTGTCAATTGCTACGAAGATGTACTCGAAACCGCCTTTTGCTTTCTTGATGGGTCCTACTTGATCTAGCCCCCAGCAGGAAAAATGCCAAGCAGGTGGGATGCAGATGAGGTTGTGAGCTAGCACATGAGCCTGTCTTGCGAACATTTGACAACCTTTGTATCTTCTGACGAGTTCTTTTCCATCTTTCAAAGCGGTTGGCTAGTAGTAACCGGTGTGGAATGCTTTTCTGACTAGTGTTCTTGAAGCGGCGTGATTTCCATAGCAACCTGAGTGTATTTCGTCTAGGATCTCTTTGCCCTCTTCAAATGAGACGCATTTTAGGAGTACTCCTGATGATGCGGCTCTTCTGTAGAGCTTGTCTCCTACTAGGACGTAACTCTTGCTTCTACGAACAACTCGGGTAGCTTCTTTTTCCGCTGGCAACTTATTTTCTTTGATGTAATCAATAAAAACCTAGGTCCATGAAGTGGTGATTACCAAGATCTAGGTGCCTTTGGCTAATATTTTAGGGGTTATCTCACTGGGTTGTTTGATAGAGGGAGCTGATAATTCCTCTATGAATACACTGGGTGGGACCTTCGCCTTGTCTGATCCAAGCTTGGCAAGGATGTCTGCTGCTATATTAGAATCACATAGGACATGTAGAATTTCTAATCCTTGAAAATGTTTTTTGAGCTTTCGTATTTCTGCACAGTAAGCACCCATGTTTTCTTTGGTGCAATCCCAATCTTTGTTGACTTGATTGGTGACTACTGCTGAATCGCCGTATATAAGTAAATGCTTGATTCCGAGGGTAATGGCCACTCGTAGCCCATGGATGAGGGCTTCGTATTCTGCTTCATTGTTTGTAGCTTAACATAATATCTAAAGGACGTACTTGAGTTGCTTTCCGTCTGGAGAAATGAGGAGAACGCCTGCATTGGCTCCTACTAGCTTGAGTGATCCATCAAAGTACATCTTCTAAAGATCAAGGATGGTACTTGATATAGGTTGTTGAATTTCCATCCATTTGGCAACAAAATCAGCCAGGGCTTGAGATTTAATTGCCTTCCATGGGGTGAAATCGATATTGAGAGCACCAAGTTCAACTGCCCACTTAGATATGCGCCCTATTGCGTCTCTGTTGTGTAGGATGTCTCCTAGTGGGAAATCTGTTACTACAGTAATCTCGTGGCTTTCAAAATAGTGGCGAAGCTTGCGTGAAGTGATCAGGAGGGCGTAGAGTAGTTTTTGCACATACGGGTATTGGATTTTTTATTCTGATAGTACTTCACTGATGTAATATATAGGGCGTTGTACTTTATATACACACCCTTCTTCTTCTCTTTCTATGACAATTGTAGTGCTGATCACAGTAGAAGTTGCCACAATGTACAGCATCATGTCTTCATATTTCTTTGGAGGTGTGAGAACGGGTGAGGATGTGAGATATGCCTTGAGTTTCTTGAAAGCTTCGTTGGCTTCTTCTGTCCACTTGAACTTGTCTATCTTCTTTAGCAATTTAAAGAAAGGTAACCCTTTTTCGCCCAGTCTTGATATGAAACAATTTAGTGCCGCCATGCAGCCTATTAGCTTCTGCACATCTTTGACACTTCGAGGAGGGCCCATCTCTGTTATGGCTTGAATTTGCTTGGCGCTTGCTTCGATTCCGCAATGACTGACTAGGAATCCGAGTAGTTATCCTGAAGGAACTCCGAATACACATTTGTTTGGATTCAATTTCCACCTCCATCTTTTTAGGTTTTTGAAGGTTTGCTTTAGGTCTTCAATTAGTGTATCTAGGTTCTTTGTCTTTACCACTACGTCATCCACGTATGCTTCTACGTTTTTGCCGATCTGATCACCGATGCATGTTTGGATAGCTCTTTGGTAAGTCGCACCAGCATTTTTGAGTCCAAATGACATAGTTTTGTAGCAGTAGGCACCGAATAGAGTGATGAAAGATGTCTTGCTCTAGTCTTTTTCCTTTAACACAATCTAGTGATATCCTGAATAGCAATCAAGGAAGGATAATAGGGCAGATCCTGCTGTTGAATCTACTATCTGATCAATGCGTGGTAGTCTGAACGGATCTTTTGGGTAGTGTTTGTTGAGATCTGTGTAGTTGACACACATGCGCCACTCGTCCGTGTTCTTTTTCTGTACCAGAACTAGGTTTGCTAGCCAATTTGGATGGAGGATTTCTCTGATGAATCCGACTGCCATTAGTTTTGTAATTTCTTTTTTAATTGCTACCTTCTTGTCTGGTGAGAATCATCATAGTCGTTGCTTCACAGGCTTGGAGCCTTCATTGATATCAATTCTATGCTTAGCCAACTCTCTTGGGACCCCTGGCATGTCGGCCGGCTTCCAAGCGAAGATATCTTTGTTGTCCCGAAGAAAGTTGGTGAGCACGAGTTCCTATTTTACCGACAGGTGGGCGCTGATGGTTGCTGTTTTTGAGGGATCACCAGTGCCCAGGTCGATTTGCTTGACATTGGCTTCTTTTGGTGGTGCTAGGATCTAGGTTTTTTAGCCGGTATCTCTAGCTCTTCTGGGCTCATTTCTGCTGCAATAGTGGTTATTTCTTTTCTTCCATCGTTGGCCTGTGCTTTTGCTGCAATTTGGATTGCCTAAACATCACAGTCAAATGCGTGCTTCAAATCACTCTGAAGAGAGAGAACACCATTAGGCCCTGGCATCTTAAGCAATAGGTATGGATAATACGGTATTGCCATGAATTTTGCTAGTGCTGGGCGCCCGAGGATTGCGTGATATGATGAATCGAAGTCCATGACTTCAAACTTGATGAACTCTGTACGGTAGTTCAAGGGAGTAACAAAAGTAACCGGTAGAGTGATTTGTCCAAGTGGCATTGCTGCCTTGTTGGGTACTATGCCATAAAAAGGCGTGCTTGTTGGTGTGATCATCCTAGTGAGTTGTAGGCCCATCTTCCTTAGAGTTTCTGAAAAAATGATGTTGGGTCCAGCTCCTCCATCGATTAGTACTTTCATAACAATCATACCTGCAATGGTTGGATCTAGAACTAGTGGGTAATGGCCTACGTTTCCTACACTGGTCCATTGGTCTTCTCTTGAAAATTGGATTGGATACTCTGACCAATTGAGATATCTTGGTGTAGCAGGTTCTGCTGCCATGATGGTTCGTAACGCTAGCTTTTCTTGATGTTTGCTTCTGGAATCTGGAACCCCAACAAAGATTACTGCCACTATCCCCCTAGATTTTTGGAATCCCTTGTCTTCATGGTTGTCTTCTTCTTTTTTCTAAGTGTCTTCTTTATTGTTCCCCTTACTATCTTTCCTTATGTATCTTTTGTTGAAGGTGTAGCAATTTCCGATGGTGTGCTTTCCATTGGGGTGCAAGATGCAATGCATGTTTTCAATGTCGTCATACCTTCTGGGTTTTGAAAACTTCTTTGATTTGTTAGCCATTGCTACTATGTTGTCTGGACTATGCTTTCTTTCCTGATGTCTGTTGTTTTGAGGATTTTGCCTATCCGGGTTGTCTTTGTTATTTCTATTCGGGAATCTTTCTTGTGTCTTTTCCTCTGCGGTAATCATCTTTTCCACTATTCATCTGAATTATTCATTGTTTCTTGGATTTTCTTTGCAGAAGTCTTGAAATTGCCACCTAGCCATGATTCCATGAGAGAAAGCTTCGATTACTTCTCATTGTGTGATGTCATGTACTTGAGCTCGTAGTTCGCCAAATCGTCGATAGTAATTTCTGAGGCTTTCACTCCTTTCTGCTTGAGTCCTTTTTACTCTACATGGGTGATTGGGTGTGTATAATACCCGCGAAATTTTCATAGAAAGCTCTTTGCATGTCCTCCCAATTTCTGATTGATCCTGGATTCAATTTGTCAAACCATTGAAGTGGCATGGTTTCTTGGGCCATGGGAAAGAACAAGGTCTTGATGTCATCATCTCCTCCGGCCAATTCATTTGATTGCGAGTAAATCCTGAGCCACTGCCTTGGTTCGGTCTTGCCATCATACTTGGAGTGGTTGGACGGCTTGAACTTGTGAGGCAGTCGTATTGAAGCAAGTCTGTTTGCAAAACAGGGGAATCTATCGTGCGTTCTGACTTCTGTGTATTCTGATTTAGCACCTCCTTCTTGCCAACTGTTGTTTTGGTGAGAGTAGTTTTGCATGGCTGTCCAAGTAGGTGCTTTGCTTCTGGCCTTTCATAGTTGTTCAACCCGGTCACTTTGACTATGGTTTCTTTTACTTTCTCTGTTGTGACTTCCACTTGGTACAAGTCTCTTAAAGGTGGACTTCCTTTGATTTTGATCTTCCTGTTCATGAGATGTTGCCCTTCCGTCGTGCGTCCTAAGGACTATTGATCGGAGGAAGTCCCAGAGCTGTTCTTGTTTTTCATTGGGATATGAAGTCGCCCTGTGTTCTTCTAATGCTTCTCAGATCTTATCGTAGGGTGTATTCGCTACTTGTCCTTCTTCGACCTCTCGCTCTGATCTTCTTCTATTGTACTCGGCTAGGTCTGACTCATATTTGACCCAAGTTTCCTTTTGTTGCTTAGCATGGCGTTGATGTCCTTGCTTCAATTTGTTCTTTCTTTCTTTGGCCTACCTCTGACTCTCAGTTTCACCATCATGCCCCTAGATAAATGGTGATATGTTGGATTTGGATTCATCTGATGACTTGACATCGGGTGCTTCTGGGGGGACTAATGGTGATCGAGGATGGTGGATCATGAATACTTCTCTAGCATGAGTTGTTCTATCATCATCTTTGATTTCTGTACTACCAGAGTTGTTGATAACTTCAGTAGAGGCTTCAAGGTCACAGATCAAGTCTCCTTCTTGGTAGGGTAGAGTTGTTGTCGTCGTATCATTGACTAGTTGGGTGCCGTCATCTTCAGGAACAGAACCTGGCCAATGGACAATATAGTCTTGAGATGTTATAGTTAAGATGAGACCTTCCTAGGCTCCTTTCAGCGGCATTCTAAGCATGGGATAGGTGGATCCTTCGGGCCATGTCTGATAAGATGTTGCCATGTTGTGGAGTCTAAACGGAAGAGGACCCGACTTCTTTAAAGTACTCCGAGTAGTATTCTTGATAGATTGACATCGTCTTTCGGAGCTTTGTTGGAAAAGAACCCTGTTTCCCAAAAGAACTCAGATAAGACTTCATCTTGGAAGTAGAACCTGAGTTTGAATCAGATGCGTGAAGTCACGAAATCTGAGTTGGATTCGACATCATGAGCTGCGCGAATCTTCCGACAAGCTGATGTGTCGTTGTCACCGAAATGGAAAAGTCCTGATGATGATCTGAATCTTCGAGATGAACCAAAGATGAAGGTTGATCCCTTTGAGAAGATCATGTTGGCTAGGTCCATCGAGCTCTCGGATGCAAAGTCACCGAAAGCCCCTACCTGGCGCGCCAGCTGTCGATGTTTGACCACCAATAGCCTGCCACGAGGGTCCCTGGGGCAGTATGTTCGGGCTTCAGTGTATGCGGAACTCGACGGTAAACGCAAAAGACAGTCAATTTATCCTGGTTTAGACCCTCGATCTTTGATCAAGTAATAGCCCTACATCCAGTCGATGTTAGCCTTTGCGTTAGATTGATTGTAAAGTGTTGTGTTGTACAATTGTTCTCTGAACTCCTGGTCCAAGGAGCCCTGCCCTCCTTTATATAGTCAGGAGGGCAGAGTCCTAGTTAGTTTACAATGAGAGTTCCTAGTAGGATTATAGAATAATACTACTGCTAAGATTACAGGGGAAGAATCCTAGTTAGACTAGTTCTTCTCCCTTCCTTGTGGGGTATCCCATGGGTCCTGCACCGACAGTCAACCCTTGGCTAATATTCAAATGGCTTTTCTATTGCTGTCAGAATTTAGAGCTCCAGCAGATCAAGAAGTTTATTTAGATTTTGATGAATCGGAGTATGAAGAAATAGTTGCCAAGTTAACAGTGATACAGCAGGCTATATTCGATAAGCTGATCAAACATCAGCACTTAAAGGCTCTATATGTAAAAGGTTTTGTTGATGGAAAGCCGATGAGCAAGATGTTGGTGGATGGAGGTGCTTCTATCAATCTTATGCCTTCCACTACTTTTCACAAACTTGCCAAAGGGCTAGGAGATTTGATTGAAACTGATATGATGCTTAAAGATTTCAAAGGTAATGCATCTAAGACCAGGGGGGCATGAACGTCGAATTGACAATTAGAAATAAGACTTTGCTCACCACATTCTTCGTCATTGATGGAAAAGGTTCATACAGTCTACTCCTTGGTCATGACTAGATTCATGCAAATTGTTATGTACCATCAACCATGCATCAATGTTTGATTCAATGGCATGGAGATGATGTTGAGCTGGTTCACGTTGATGAATCTGTAAGTATCACAACAGTCGATCTAGTATATTGGGAGCTGGAAGACTTCGAGTGTTTTTCTAGCAAACTATGGGAAGGAGGCTTCATTAAGATCAGTAATGAAAGCCAATAGCTGATTCAAGCAATCGGCTCTGAGAGTTTGTTTTAATGGATAATCCAATAGATGGCACAAGTAGTAAGTTAAGGCATGGCTTTGCGTCGGCCAATGGATTAAGGGAGATAAACATTGGTCTTGGAGATGGGCCTAGGCCAACATATGCAAGCACTAAGTTAAATCTTGAGTATGAACTAGAGTTGATAAATTTAAAGGAAATTTAAAGGTTGTTTTGCTTGATGATATGCCTGGCCTCAATTGGTCAATTGTTTAATCTTTGGTCTGAAGAGTTCTGGCGCAACCTGTCAAAAGGCGATTGGCTAGAAAATGTCCGGAAGAACCTTATCTTAACATTTGGATTGACACTTGATAGCCGATTCATTCAGTTATCGACTCTAATAGCCGGTACCAGAAGGGTATCGCCTCTAGTTCAAAATTAACCCCAAAAGGGAGAAAAGCCGATACTAGATGTATCGCCTATAGAGCAAAAAAATAAACTCGAAAATAATCATGATGTATATAAAGACATTGCAAAAGTACGCTGAGATACGATCATGGAAAAATAGAGGACTTTATTCATTGATCAATTTTGCCCTAAATACAAACTAATCGAAGATATTGTTTATCACATCCTAAGCGGATGTGATGTCCACGATGGCCTCCACTGCATAAATAAACTCCGCAATCAAGTCCTCATGCTCCTCAGGGCGATTGCCCATCGGGAAGCCAGTCTCCATGGTGTGGAGCTCATGCTTGGTCTAGACTTGTGCCATGGCCAGCGCCACTGCCGCGCCATGATGGATGCCATGAAGGGTGATCTCCTAGACGCGGGCTAGAATGTCATGGAGGCAGGCATTGATGAGGGGGCCCTGAGCATTGACGGCATCTGTAGGCACATTCGTCGCCAGTTGGAGGGACTCCAACTACACCATCAATGTTGGCGATCACAAAAATAGAAGAGCTATCAAGATAAAGACAGTAGAAATCAAATCAAAGATGTTCTTGGAATCCATCTTACCCTCCACCATGGCGTCGGATTTGGCAAACCACGCCTGAGCGGCGCTGGCCTCTTCCTCGACGGTGTGAAGGGCTACTTGAGAAACCTCGAGGTGGATCTCAAGCTGTCCATTTTCCTAACTTGCCTTAGAATAAAAGTCCTAGGCTGCCCTCCACTCTCAGAGGAAACACCGAGCGTCATCGCTATTATAAGAATCAAAGGAGTCCGATGATGTGTTTGGCGTGGAGGATGCAACATCGGAGGGCTCGTCGGCCCTATGAAGAGGACAAAGGCTACCATTCAAGATGAACCTATAGACAAGTTAGAAAAGTTCATCACCATGAGCAAAAGATATTGATATCACCTCATGCATCGAAGGAGCTGGCTCGCCAACATGTCCTCCTCTGGAACCTCCTCCGTCGTGTGTTTGCCTCGGTTGTCCTCGCTAGCCATGGAGTTGATTGAATCTACAAAAAGGGGGAGAAAACCACTACAGGGTTTGTGAAGGCGGAGAAGTGCAAAGGAATAGGAGCAGTTATGAGTATAGATGTGTTCAAGGCTAGGGCACTCGGCTAGTATTTGAAGGCACGAGGCAAGGTGGTAGACGTCTCAGGACATGCAAAAGGCAACTGTAATTAATAGAAGGTGAAGCGCCACCCCACAAATACCAAAGAGAATGCAGCGTTGGTGGCTGAGAACAGAAGATTGAGGGGTTTTTCTTAATAAAGGCCATGTTTTTAGACGTAATTGGATTAAAGTTAGAAGTCTGGAATCGGCTATTTTCAAAATCGGCTCTTTAGCCGAAACAAAAGAGTACAACAAGGCAATAGACAATATGGTTATCACTGATGCTACTCAAGATACATATTGATACATAGATTACAAGTCTAGAACATCCTAGATTGCTTTCAATGCTTCTAGCCGGATAGCATCAACTTTCATGATTTGTTGCTGGTCCTCTTCGGCTGATCCAGGGATGTTCTCAAGGCAGCTACAAATGGCCCTGCCTTTGCTGACCTTGGCCAACAGTTCTTGTTTCTTTTGCCTAATGGCATTGGGTATTTGAGCCAAATTAGACTTATGTCGATCAATGGCAGCCCTCACACTCTCTAGTTCCTTCTCAAGTTCTGCACGTGTTGATAGAATATCATCGGCAGTCCTTCGAGGGGTATCCCACGAAGGTAGATTGATTGGTAGAGGAGCGTGTAATCAAGAATAAGAAGGCAACAGAGACACACAAGTTATACAGGTTCAGGCCATCAGTATGACGTAATACCTTACTCCTATGGTCTACTGGTTTGTATTAGCTATCGTATGGTTTGCCATGATTTTATAGGGGGTCCCTGCCCGCCTTATATAGTCCGGGGATAGGGTTACAAGTCGGTTAGATCTGAGAGATAACTGGAAAGTAATAACAGATTACAAGAATCATGGGATCGTACGTATCCTAATAGATCTCATAACATCTTTAGGATATCCTCCCCATGTCTTGAGGGAGGCGCCGAGCAGAATCGTGCCCCGCAAGGCTTCTTCTCATGGGCTGGGCCGCCCCTAGAGGCATAGCCCATGTGGTCTGCCATGGGTATCCGGGGTCATACCCCCCATAGCTAGTCCCTGAGTGCCTTGTACCCGTTGTGCAACGCCGTCTTGAGCTTTTCCGAGCAGTTGCAAACCAAAACCGAGCTGTCCAAATCATGGTCCGACCACCATAAAGAATCACCGAGCAGTTGTGAGCAGCTACCGAGCAGCGTGCAACATTGCTAAGCAGTGTGTTCCGAGCACGGCTTGACATAAGGGTGTAAGGAGCTCAAGTCTAGAATTGAAAATTTCTACGCAGTGAACTAAGTGTGCCCACTTAGAGTCTGACCACGAGGAAAAAGATAATCTTCTTTAGCTTTTAGAGGCACGGAGTCTTTCAGAAAAAATAAACACATTCCCCGCAAGGTGAAGTGTGCCCACTTAGTCCCTGAGCCTAACAGTAGGTGACACAGTCACGTGGTGCCAGGGTCAGAAAGTAAAAAACCAGCCGAGTAGGTAGCCAGTCCCCGAGAGTAGCCTCGAGATGAGAACAAACACATTCATCGCAAGGTGAAGTGTGCCCACTTAGTCCCCGAGCCCGACAGTAGGTGACACAATCATGTGGTGCCAGGGTCAGAAAGTAAAAAACCAGCCAAGCAGGTAGCCAGTCCCCAAGCGTAGCCTCGAGATGAGAACAAACACATTCACCGCAAGGTAAAGTGTGCCCACTTAGTCCCCGAGCCTGATAGTAGGTGACGTAGTCACATGGTGCCGGGGTCAGAAACAAAGAAATAATGAAAACCAACCGAGCAGACAGTCAATCCCCGTGTTTCAGGTAAAAATATCAGATAAATCAAACCATGGAGAAAAAATCGGAGTAATGGTTGTACAGTAACGGTTACTGAGCCTCATTAAATTGTGGAGAAATCGGCGATTATTTGGTGGCGATAAATGAGTGACGTGGGCTGCTGTTGCATGAAAGCCCAAGTTGCGGCCCATTAAACCACGTTGGAGAATTCGACGCTGATCGCGGGAACGGTTTCCCAAAAACCCTCAGATGCAAAAAAGGGCGGGGAAAGTGCTTTATAATAGCACCGCCGCATACCTCACCACCTACCTCTACCACTCTGCCCTGTTTCCTTCCTTCGCAATCCCTGCGCTACACAATCCGTACCAACGCGAGCACTCGCCTCCAATCTAGGACCAGACCGGAGAGAATGGCGCTAAAAAAGGGAGACGCAAAGCCGAGGAAGGCGGCCACCAGAGCCAGCCATGATGAGGAGTGGGTGCCATCGAAGACGGGGGCGGTGGATCTCAACAGAATGGTGGCAGCGGGCGTTCTCCCAGACCGCCTCACTACTGG
Source organism: Miscanthus floridulus (assembly GCF_019320115.1). Classification (NCBI taxonomy): domain Eukaryota; kingdom Viridiplantae; phylum Streptophyta; class Magnoliopsida; order Poales; family Poaceae; genus Miscanthus; species Miscanthus floridulus. Next base: position 37,107,557 of record NC_089595.1, read on the forward strand.
ATGGCGACCGGCTAGTGGTGAGCCCTTTCCAACACCTCATACTGATGAGGCTATAGTATTTGAAGATTATTTCTGGCGAGGATTAGGGTTTCCTATCCACTCCTTTCTGAGGGATCTTATGGAGTTTTGGGCGATTAGCCTCTGCAATCTGCACCCCAACACCATAATGCATGTGTCGATCTTTATCCATTTCTACGAGGCATTTCTTGGTGTTCTTCCACACTTCAACCTCTTCAGGCACCTGTTTTGTCTGAAGAAGAAAGGGGGCATCGGTTCTATGGTGGTCGACGGCGTGTACCTGCAGCTCAGGGATGGGATGGCCAACGAGTACATCAACGTACCGCTAAACACCTCCCTAAAAGGTTGGAACGCTAGGTGGTTCTACATCAAACAGAGTCACCCAATAATTCGATGCGACGTCCACCACATCTCGGTGAACCGTAGTAGCTGGTCAAAGAGACCCAATAGTGCTGACATGGAGCAAGTAATGGAGCTTCTTGACTTGATTAAGGGTGTGGAGCTTAGGGGTGAACTGGTTGCAGCTAGCTTCATAGTGCGCTACATCTAGCCCAGCAAAGAGAGGGCCCACCCGGCGTTCGACTACAAATGTGACGACAACGGTACCCGGGAAAGCACAGACCGGCTGTTGAAGAAAGAAGTAATAGACCAGGCCATGGACCTATTCACTTCCAACATCTCATTCAGCTAGCCACAAGGAATTAAGGCCTTTAACTGCACCAATCCGCCTCCTCAGGTAACCATTTCATTTCGCATTGATCAAGCAGTGATTGCCGAGTAGAGGACTGACTTACTTATGTAAAGATCCATTCGTAGGATAGGGCAATATACTTTTCAAACATGCCAAGAGCTGATTGGCCGAAAGGAGTAGACATCCGGTGGCCGCTACAGCCCGAAGAGGAGGAGCGGAGCACCTCGTCGGATAGTCCATCCCCGGTATTGGAGAAGATCTATGGGAAAAGACCAGCGGTAGATGAGCTGGTCCAAAAAAGGAGAAAAAAATGCAGGCTCCACTGCACACAAATCGGGCAGCATCTCACTTGGTGATGACCGAACCGAATGACCGCGTAGGACCATAGTGCTGGAGTGGTCTGACGACGATGAAAACTAGATAGCGCATCCACCGAGCATGAAGGAGGCATCGAAGGGTGCTGAAGTCCCCAAGCAGCGAGCAAGGGAGAGTCATGTGCAAGCAACGACGAAAGTCCCAGTGGTGCAGACGACCGGAGTCCCCGAGCACCAAGGGGGAAAAACCACAGAGCAGCACATAGAGGGGGCTCTAGGGCACCAAGTAGAGCAGCAGCCTGCTGTAGAAGAGCAGGAACCCCCCCCCATCAGGCAGACCAAGCAGCAGTGCCTAGGGGATCAGGTAGGCATCAACGGTTCAAGAAGTTGAATTAGAAGACCAAACCATAAGTATCTTTGTCTTGGAGTAATAATATTGTTCCTTGATTTCTTTTGGGTACTGACAGGCCGATATTATGCAGGGCAACACCAAGGCCCGGACCCTTAGTAGGGACAATGCCGACTGCTCCCATCTTGGAGTCCTCGAGTGCTCGACAAACAAAGGATGGGTCAGCTACCGCTGCCAGCGGTCCGGGCGGTGGTGAATCCTTGGCGCACACAACAGGTGCATCGGTGACAGCGACCGAGGCTACGACTGAAAACGTTAGTACTTTGGAAGCAGAAACTGCAGCTGACGTTGATGTGCCGAAGGCTAAGGAGGCAACTCCGACGATGGCCAAGGAGCAACTTGCATCGCCCGCAGTGACATCAGGAGTGGTCGGAGTGGCTGTCCGACCACAGAGTCCCCAGTGGTGCCTCGAGCGACGGAGGAGGAGGACGAGGTTGAGGAGATCGAGCATGCTGAACCTAAACCCCAGTCCATCTGGATTCTCCAAAAACACGGGGAAGAGGTAGTAGTTGTCGAGGAAGAAAACACCACCAGGGAGATAAAGAGGTTGAAATCCGCCGTTGCTGGAGTTATGACTCAAATCGAGGTGAGTACTGCGCCTGAAATACTGATATATGTTGTTGGAGACCAAAGTTTATCACTAGCATTGTTCATCCGCAGGGGATAGCTCGAATAGCTGAGCAACGGCACCAACTGATGAAGAGGATGGAGCCCCTCGCCGAGGAGAACAAGAAACTCTGCGAGGCGTTAAATCTTTCAGAAAAGAGTATTAAGAGGGCCCAACGCGAACGGGACCTTGCGGAGTCTCACTCGCGGGACCTAGAACATAAGAAGGGGGTTCTATCTGAGCAACTAACGACTGCATCCGAGCAGCTGAAGAAGAAATCTGAACAACTAGCGATTGTATTCGAGGAGCTAAAAAATATGTTCAAGCAATTGGGCAAGAAAACCGGACAGCTCAAAAGTAAATCCGAGCAGCTCGATCAGAAATGCGAGCAGTTCGAGAATGTATCCAAGCAGAAATCTGGTATGCTTTATCAGCAAATGTACTTTGCAATAGTTGGCCATCCGTATTTTCAATAACTATTTTGCTTGCAGAGCAAGATGCAGAACTCAGCCAGCTATGCCAGACCATCAAGCAAATCTGACAAGATAAAGCGAAAGAGTCGGAGCGAGCAAATAAACTGGCTAAGGAACTGAAAGGTAAATACCCCCTGGTTGGAAATAATGTTGTAGTACTTTTCTAGCATGACGAACCATTGTAATGCTTGTAGATTATTGCCATAAAGCCAAGGCATAGTTCGATGTGCTGGTGCAGGAAGCCAAGGTCCAAAAAGACAACTTCAACACTATAACCACCACAATAAAACCATTACTCGACTATGTCGATATTGAACTGGCACCTCGTCCTGACGGCAGGTAGCAAGGGTCAGACACCATCATCCAGAGATGCAAGGCAGCATGGGCGAATTTCAAGAACTTCAACCGCGACGCCGTTATGACCGCCGCTACCAATGCCCTTGCGGTGGTTCGGTCCCACTACCCGACTGTCAATATCCAGTCGATAGGGGGCGGGTTCACCGACGGGCTGAGCGATGCGGAAACCCAGCAGCTGGAGGATGATGTTGAAGATGCAGCAAAAATGCTTGTCGGTGTCATAGACCTGTTTGGCGAAACAGACGGTGTTGGTGAAGCTTAACAAACTGCTCGGATATTATTGCCTGTACCACTTGCTTTATTTGGTGATCAAGAATCATTGTATTAACAACCCGATGCAATTATGCATAATATAAGCAATGTCTGAGCAGTTAGTTTTCACTAAACTCTATGCCTTAGCTAGCCTGTAGTCCGTAACGTAGAGCGCGGAGCCCGAGCACATGTTGGAAAAACAAGCGTGACCAAGGAACCGTAGCCTACCGCCCAATACGCAGAGCACGGAGCCCACAACATGTGTAGGGGGATATTAGAGCCTTGGTATTCTCCATAAAGATCAGATCAAAACACATGCAGCTCAGTGGCCAATTTGAGTAACTTGGCGAGAAAAAGTAGTTAAAGTGGCGTCCGAGGAGTTAGTTCATGCCTGAAATCTAGGCCTTGACTAGCCCATAGTCCATAACGTTGAGCGCAGAGACCCTGACACATGTAGGATGAACAGGCATGACCAAGAAACCACAGCCAACCAACCATAACGCAAAGCACGGAGCCCCAGGCACATGCAGGAAGGGATCGGAGACTGGGTCTTCTCCATAGAAAATAGAAAAGAAAACATGTGCTGCTCGACAATCGGCGAGCTATGTTAGGAGATTTGGAGCACAAAATCATCGTCGTTTTTAGGAGAAAAATTTATGTGATCTGGAGAAAACATAATCGGCGATTTTTGGAGAAATCGTGTTCGGCGATTTTTGGAGAAATCGTGTTCGGCGATTTGGAGAAATCGTGTTCGACGATTTTTGGAGAAATCGTGCTCGGCGATTTGGAGTTATCGTGTTCGGCGATTTGGAGAAATCGTGTTCGGCGATTTTTGGAGAAATCGTGTTCGGCGATTTGGAGTTATCGTGTTCGTTGATTTTTGGAGAAATCGTGCTCAGCGATTTTTTTGGAGTTATTGTGCTCGGCAATTTCGGCGTGCTTGGCGAGCGCATTGGAGATTGTCATGGAGTGGCATATAGCCCGTCAACTGTAAGTGAAAATTATAATGGAGGCAAAAATGGAGGCAAATTATCGAGACTAGAACTTTATTAATCAGAAAGTAAAGAATACATATCTATGTCGTTTTAGGGATAGAAACGTATAAGGTGCTCGATGTGCCAGGAGTTAAGAACATCGATTCCATCTAAGTCACATAAGCGGTAAGACCCTAGTCGAGTAACACCTTTAATGACGTAAGGGCCCTCCTAGGGGGAAGATAGCTTGTGAAGCCCTTTGGTTTTTTGTTTCCTACGTAAGACGAGGTCGCCGATTGCGAATGAATGACCTTTGACGTTGCGGTTGTAATACCTCCGCAAACCTTCGAGATACTTGGTTATGCGAACGCAACTGATCAGATGTTCTTCCTCAGCCCGATCAACGTCTTCTGTCCAAACAGCTGCGGCTTGATCTTCATCATAACTTTCTACTCTAGGTGCTCGGAAGGCAATATCCGCTAGAAGTATGGCCTCTGAGCCATAGACCAAAAAATATGGAGATACCCTGGTACTGTGACTAGCTTGAGTGCACAGTCCCTAGACCACAGCTGGTAGTTCTTTGAGCCATCTGCCTAGATGCTTTTCTTCTTTCTGATAGAGCCTTTTTTTGAGGGCATCAAGGATCATACCATTAGCTTGCTCGACCTGACCATTAGCTCTAGGATGAGCAACGGAAACGTATTTAACGGAGATGCACTGGTCTTCGCAGAAGTCCCAAAAATGATGGCTGGTAAAAGTGGTCCCGAGGTCGGTGATGCTACTATTCGGGAGACCGAATCTGTGTATGATGTCTTCAAAGAGCTCAACTGCTTTCTTTGCAGTAGCTGAGACGAGTGGTTTGTACTCAATCCACTTGGAGAACTTATCAATGGCGACATACACATACCAAAAACCTCTTGGTGCTGGCTTGAAAGGCCCGATCATATCCAGTCCCCAGCATGCGAATGGCCAGGAAGCTGGAATGGTCTACAGTTCTTGTGCCGGTACATGTATTTGCTTGGCAAAAAACTGGCAACCCTCACATCGTCGAACGAGATCTTCTGCATCAGAGATGGTCGTGGGCCAGTAAAAACCTACTCAGAAAGCTTTGCTAACCAGAGTTCTCAAAGCCACGTGATTGCCATAGGAACTAGAGTGAATTTTAGAAAGTAGCTTCACACCGTCGTCTTGGATGATGCATTTCTATAGTATCCCTTCCTTGGCACTTTTCCTCATTAGGTTACCGTCTACCAGCACGTAATGCTTACTTTAGTGAATTAGACGTTCGGCTTCGATCTTGTCGGTGGGTACTTCATCGCTTGTGAGGTATTTGATGAACTGCTCCCTCCAATCGGTGACCGGCGAAGGTACCACAAGTACCAACTGCTCGGCATGGGGTACTTCTTCAACTTCCTTCTCTTCTTTAATGGATGGTGCTAGGAGGTCTTGAATGAAAACCCCTAGCAGAACCGCGGCGCGAGAAGATCCTATCTTTGAGAGCTGGTCGGCTGGTTGGTTTTGATATCGTACCACATGGTGGTACTCGATACCATAGAATTTCCCTTTGAGCTTCCTGATTTTGGCACAGTATGCGTCCATTTTCTCATTGGAATAGGACCAATCTTTATTGAGCTGGTTGATCACCAGCACGGAATCCCCATACACCATGAGGCATTTGACATCGAGCTCGATAGCTATACAGAGACCATGGAGACATGCTCTATATTCCATGGCATTGTTGGAGGCCAAAAAGTGTATGCGAAGAACATATCGGAGTTTATCCTTGGTCGGTGTGATGAATAGAATGCCTGCACCAGCACCGTTGATGTTAAGGGCGCCGTCAAAGTACATCAACCAGTGCTCGGGGCAAGTGGTGGCAATGGGTTCTTGGATCTCGGTCCACTCAGCGATGAAATCAGCAAGCACCTGTGACTTAATGGTGGGTCTGCTTCTGAAGTCAATGGAGTAAGTGCCAAGCTCAGCAGCCCACTTGATGATACGACCATTGGCCTCTTTGTTGCGGAGAATGTCCCCTAGAGGGGACTCGGTGACCATAGCGATCTTGTAGTATTTGAAGTAATGTCGAAGCTTGCGTGATGTAATCAAAATTGCATATAATAGCTTTTGTACCTGAGGATAACAAGTTTTGGGCTCATTAAGTACCTCACTGATAAAATAGACTGGATGTTGCACCTTGTAGGCGTGTCCAGTTTCCTCGCATTCAATGATAATAGCCATACTAATGATGCGAGAAGTGGCGGCGATGTAGATCAGCAGAGTTTCATCTAGTCATGGCGCTGTCATGATTGGAGGTTTTGTTAAAAACAACTTGAGCTGCTCGAAAGCTATGTCTGCCTCCTCTAACCAAGAAAAAAGCTCGGAGGCCTTGACAAGCTTGAAGAAAGGTAGCCCTTTTTCACTGAGGCATGAGATAAAACGGCTTAACGCAACCATGTAGCCTGTAAGCTTCTGTATATCCTTGACGCATGTTAGCCGCTTCATGTTGGTGATAGTGGAGACCTTATCAGGGTTTGGTTTGATGCCTCGAGCACTGATGATGTAGCCCAGCAGGATACTAGATGGAACTCCAAAGATGCACTTTGAAGGGTTCAGCTTCCATCGGTATTTGTTCAGGTTGGAGAAAGTTTCTTGAAGGTCGGCAATAAGATTATCGGCGGTTTTAGTCTTGACGACCACATCGTCGATGTAGGCTTCGACGTTGTGGCCAATCTGTTGGTCGAGGCACGTCTGGATAGCCCTTTGGTAGGTCACTCCAGCATTCTTTAGTTCGAAGGACATAGTGGTGTAGCAGTATGCACCGAAAGGCATGATGAACGATGTCTTGACCTGGTCTTCTTTCTTGAGGGAGATCTAATGATAGCTGGAGTAATAGTCAAGAAAGGAGAGCAACTCGCAGCCAGCGGTGGAGTCTACAACCTCGTCTATCCGAGGCAGGCTGAAGGGGTCTTTAGGGCAGTGTTTGTTAAGATCAGTATAATCAACACACATTCTCCATTCTTTATTCTTTTTCCTAACAAGAACAGGATTAGCTAACCAATCTAGATGATACACTTCTTTTATAAATCTGGCAGCTAAGAGCCATTTTATTTCTACCCTAATGGCCTCCTTTTTGTCCGGCGTGAATTAGCGAAGTTGTTGCTTGATCGGTTTAGCAGTCGGTGAGACATTCAAGGAGTGCTCGATCTTCTCCTACGGTACCCTTGGCATATCTACAGGTTTCCAAGCAAACACATCGGCATTGGCATGTAGGAAGGAGACGAGCGTGCTTTCCTATTTGGGGTCAAGGTGAGCCCCGATCTTCACCGTCTTGGAAGGGTCATCAAGGCCGAGGCCGACCTCCTTGACTTCCTTGGACTTAGCGGAGGCACGAGGAGGCTCTGGGATCTCCAAGTCGTCAGCAGACACCATCTAGATGGAGAGGTCAGTGGCTTCGGCGAGGGCGAGACTCTCTGTCTCACAAGCGTAGGTGATGAAGAGGTTGGCCCATAGAGATAGGACTCCTAGTGTCAAAGGCATCTTCAACACCAGATACGCATAGTGCGGAATGGCCATGAACTTGGCTAGAGCTAGACACCCCAGTATGGCATGGTAGGCGGTGTCAAAGTCGGCGACGTAGAAGTTGATATGCTCGACTCGGTAGTTGGTTGCCGTACCGAACTGAACTGGTAGGGTAATCTCCCAAGCGGTTTGGATGCCCTACCAGGTACCATGCCCCAGAAGGAGGAGTCTGAGGGCATGAGATCTATTGTCCTAAGGTCGAGCTCCCTTAGGGCCCCGACGAAGAGTAGATTCAAAGCGCTCCCACCGTCAACAAGGACTTTTCTGAAGAGCACCTTCTGGACAGTTGCATCGAGGAAGAGGGGAAAATGCCCTGTGTAGGGTATGTCTGCCCATTGGTCGGCCCTACTGAAAGTGATGGGGACTTTGGACCATGGGCGATAGCTAGGGTTGGCGGTAGTTTCCTCTGAAGCGACGATGAGCACTCATCGGGCGGCGAGCTTCCGTTCCCTTCTACTCTCATTGGAGGCGAGGCCCTTGAAGATGGTGGGACCACCTTGTCATGGTCCTAGAAGGCATTGTTATTACCCCCAGGTGGTCGGCATCCTCCGTTCCCACCATTGTCATCGTCGTACTTTTTGTCCTAGAACTCCTTAGCCAAACTAAGGCAGTCTTTCATCTTGTGTTTGGCATTCTTGTGCAAAGGGCATGGGCCATCGAGGATCTTCTTCTACTGCTCATCATAATTATGCTTGGCACGTGGCTCATTGACATTGGCAACAAAGTGGTCTGGTCGGCAGCGACAATTCTGACCAGGTTTGAATCCATCTGGCCGATCACGTCCGCTGTCTCGGTGGAAACTACGGTCGTCGTAGTAGTGGTCATTATGCTGTTAGTCGTCGGTGCGGTCATCATGGCGGTGAGGCAGGCAATTAGTGCCCGTGTCTTCATTAAAATGCACCTCTGCTTCCTCGGTGTCGACGTACTGGTTGGTGGTCGTGATCATCTCGCCGATGCTGATAGGTGGCTTTCTGTTGAACTTAGAACGGAGTTCGCGGTGATGAAGTCCTCAGACGAAGGCGGTGATGACTTCGGCTTTTGTGATGTTGGGAATAGAATTCCTCATCTCGGAGAAGCATCTGATGTAGCTACGGAGGAGTTCAGACGGCTTTTGGGTGATGCGGTTGAGATCGTGCTTGGTGCCCGGCCGCCTACATGTAGCCATGTAGTTGTCGGTGAAGACTTTCTTCAGCTCTTCCCAAGATCCGATGGAGTCTGGGGCAAGGCTTGTGAACCAACTCATGGCGGCTGGCATGAGCATGACAGGGAGATAATTTGCCATGACGTTGGTGTCTCCTCCGGCGGCGCGAACGGCGGTGGCGTAAGCCTGCAGCCACTAAGTTGGGTTCATCCTTCCTTCATAGGGCTCGACCCTAGTGATTTTGAAACCATGGGGCCACTGAAGAGTTTGGAGTGCCCTGGTGAACGCTAGGGGCCCTTCTAGGTTGTCAGTGCTAATATCAGCAGTATTGCTGGTGATGATCGGCTCTAGAGCCGAGTCCGGATTACCGTACTCTCGCTCGTACTCTTGGCAGCATCGTACTTCATCTTCATGGTGCCCGAAGCGACGTTGATCGATACGCTGTCGTGCATCCTGGAGGTTACTGAGGTGCACTCGGGTGTCCTATTCGACCTCTTGGTCATGCTGGCAATGATGCTCGGTGTGGTGGCCTCCAGCTCCCCCTGGGGAGGTAGTGACTGGTCGGCAAACTAGCTTTGACTGGGGTGGCGATTGGATCTCGGAACGGCTGATCGGCGAATCACGCTTGTGGAGCACGAAGGTCTCTGATCCTCTCGGATCTCATTAACTTGATAGTGTGCCGCTTTAAGCATAGCGGTGACCTTGGCGAGTTTGGGCATCTACGAGAGGTGTGCAAGCTTGTTGGCGGCCACTGCCAGATTGGCGCTCGGAGTCTTGAAGACGTCGTGGCTGTCAATGCGGAGGAATTCTTCGTTGAGGTTGCGATGGAGGGGCCTTCCTTATGAGTTGAACTAGTTATCATGAGCAGCCTCGGCCATCACAAGGGCACGCTCGTTATCATGGCATTGCACGCAGTTGACGTTCCTATTTTCCCGAGTGGCGCGTTCCTCATCCGTTTCACCATTCTGAGGGGGGCTGTCGATGCTGACATTGAAGATTGTGCCACCCCGGAAAGGCAGGAGAGGGGGTTGCTCAGTGGAGATCTTGGCAAGGGTCCCCGTGGAGCCTTGGGACTCAGAGTCTGGATTTTCCTCTAGGATGGTTTGGAGGGACGTTCTGGGACCTCGGCTGGCGTGCAGCATGTTAACGGTCGGTGGGAGCTGGTCGGCGATCTGGTCGGCAAATTTGCCCCTCAGGGTGTCCTGATATGTAGTGGCGGCATTGGCGAGCCCAAAGGGCAAGGCGGTGAGCCCCAAAGCTTGCCGAGCACTAAGCGCCGATAGATCGGGATCGGAAGGTGGTCGGTGCTAAACGAGGGTGTCCAGAGCCGACTCAGCAATGGAGAGGCAATCGACGAGTTTCAGGCCGACCCAATCGATGGACTCGATCAGATCATCATTATTGACATGCCTCCTCTGGTAGCGAGGAAGCGAGTAGAGAGTAGCAGATGAAGACGACCCTAGAAGTGGTTTTGAGATTGGATCTGCAGTCGCAGGTGTGAGGGTGGTCAGCGTAGAAAGGATCTGTACTGGCTCAAGGAGCTCTCCGACTCCATCGGCGTTGATGACCCACGTGATGGATCCGACCCTGAAGATCTGGCCGGGCTGTGGGAGGGACGAAGAGCCTGTAGAGAAAGCCATCTTGTTCGATAAGGAAACAGCACGCACACCCCTACCTGGCGTGCCAACTGTCGACAGAATATCATCGACAGTCCTCTGAGGGGTATCCCATGAAGGTAGATTGATCGGCAGAGGAGCGTGTAATCAAGAACAAGAAGGCAACAAAGACACACGAGTTATATAGGTTCAGGCCGTCAGTATGACGTAATACCTTACTCCTATGGTCTGTTGGTTTGTATTAGCTATCGTATGGTTTGCCGTGATTTTGTAGGGGGCCCTGACCGCCTTATATAGTCTGGGGGATAGGGTTACAAGTCGGTTAGATCTGAGAGATAACCAGAAAGTAATAACATATTACAAGAATCATGGGATCATACATATCCTAACAGATCTCGTAACATCTTTAGGATATCCTCCCCATGTCTTGCAGGAGGCGCCGAGCAGAATCATGCCCCGCAAGGCTTCTTCTCATGGGCTGGGCCGCCCCTGGAGGCGTAGCCCATGTGGTCTGTCGTGGGTATCCGAGGTCGTACCCCACACAGCACGCCTGGCTTCTAGTTTGGTCAGCTCTGGTTTGACCCTGAGGGAAGAGCTCTTCAAGTTATCAATCAGATGTGTCAGCTCTTTGGCCTCTTGTCTGTTGTAGTTCTTCTTGGCCAATAAAGCTTCACAGTCGAATAGGTTCCTCTAAGCCTTTTTCACCTTTGGGGCTTGATCTTTAATAATAGATAAAGGTGACAAGACATTGATAAGATTTGGAGATGAAATACCCTTAGTGGCCAATGAGACTCTTTGCATTGAATCTACATCTTGGACCAAATCGGCTATGTTCCTCTTAAGCATCAGCAATATATCCCTTAGCCGATTTCTGGTCTCTTCTAATAGAGCTTCTTTAGAAGAGATGGCTGACGAGCTAATTTCATCTTCATCAAAGTACTCTTCAAGGTTGAAAGAGTAGCTCGGAGCTAGAAGATTAAGTGCATGTATATATAAGAAAATCTTGATTAGGAGGGCCGAATCAGTCTATAATAAAATAAATGGTGAAGTGGATATAGTACCTTTTCTATGGTGGTCTCTATCTAGGAAGAAGGAGCAGTTGATGATGCACCAATGATATCTGGTTGAATCAACTCTAAATTTTCAGCATTGGTATCTACAAACATCAAGGAAGATCTTTCACTCAGATTTGGTGCAGAAAGATAAACCAAGCATATAACTTTCTTACCATCAATTGTCTGCTGGACTGGGGATTCAATAGTCTAGATGACAGTGCCAACAAGATCACTATCAATGGGTGGACTATCAGACTCTAGCTCTTGCATGAATGTTTCCTCAGGGAGTGTCTAACATGGTAGATGATCAGAAAAAGGTGAAAGCTGAATAAAATCAAGAATTTTAAGAAAGTGCCTTGGCAGCATTAGGGGGTGAAATGGAAGGACTTACATCTTCTACTACCTTGGAAGCATTGGTTGTTTCAACTGAAATCAGCTCCTTTTGAGGATCGGCCGGATAAAGGATCAGTCGATGTTGACTTGAATACCTAGGACAGCAGTTCCGCACCTAGAGCAGGTTGAGACAGAATGGTTGATAACTGTGAAGAAAGGAATGGCATTAGAAGTTGAATATCACTTTGAGATGAGGGGTAATTGTTTTACCTGGGTAGTTGATGGTCTCGTTCTATGAGGTCTTTTCCTAGTAATAGTTTTCTGGGTTGTCCCTTGGGCTGTCTTATGTTTTGAGGATTGATACGTTATGATTGTAGGGGCAGCTTGAGTTTTCATTAGTTTCTTTCAGTGTGGGTGCAGTTGATCCTATCTTTGAGACTGGACATGGTGGTTGATAATCTATAGAATGCCCCTTCCTAGTCCAAGCTTGGGGGATCGAATTCAGCATCCTAAAAAGGTCTGTTAGAACTAGCTGGTAGGAGAACTCAATCGAATAATTTTCTAAAAAGGATGGCAAGTTACCTCACTATAAGAAACAAATTCTCCATCCAAAGCTATGCATCTAGGATGGATCGGCCCATAGAAGAGATGGGAGTACCATTCTTGCCACCAAGAGTCAAAAAGGTTGAAAGAGAAGTTGACTCTCGTCCAGTCATGCAAATAAAGAGAAGGAAGATATGATCCTAGTTGGAAAACTCTGGAGGCTTCTATTACTTCACTAATATCCTCTCTTGGCATCAGTATATCCTTGAAGAACAGCTGAGGAGGCAGTTGACCAAGACCAAACTAATGAGTTACAAAAGAAGAGTTGTAGAACTCATAGGTTGGGAGGTTGCCGGGAAGGAAGGAACCTATAGACATTTTGCCATGGCTATGACAAAATTTGGCTAGAAGAACACTGGGCTTGATGAAGGAATTGAAGATTATAGTCGTCGTTTCATCTGAACAGTCTGATTCAAATTGAAATTTGAATGGGAAGATTAGCTCATTGTTCTCATCCTCATCATAGGGTAGCCAAGTCAGGATATCTGCATCAAACCCTCTATAAAACTTTTTGAAGAGATGGCCAACATCGACAGCAATTGTTATGGCCTGATGCAGCTTCACCATAGCTCATGCATTGATAGGTTCTTCCTTCTTCAGCCTCTATATTCCTCATCAAAGTTAGAGGAAGGAAAGCTCAGGTTCCTGAGATCAGGCCTTACAATCTTGTGCATATATAGGTTCAGCCATAGCTGTATCAACCACCAAGGGCCACTAATAATATGCACTAGTTCCTTCTTCAGTAACTGGGTAGCTACCTAATGCATCAGATGATAAGCAACTCCTAACAAATACTTTCCAAGAGGAATATCCTTGCCTACTGCTAGATGATCTGCCATATGTTTGTGATTGTAAGTCAGACCACAAGATGATCCACAGAAGATGAATCTCTTTAACCACATGTTCAGAAAGGAGACATATTCTCTTTCGCTAATAGTTGATTCGTCTCTAATATGGTTCAGAATATTGCTTGCCTATCCTATGTAGTATGATATTTTAGCTAATTTCTTAGATCCGACACTTAAGAAGTAATAAGGCTACATTGATCCTATTATTCTAAGGCCGGTCAGCATATAAACATCAGCCAAAGTGATGGTCATTGGGTCGTGACCAAAAACGAAGGCATTTAGGGTGTTGGACCAGAAATAAGATGTAGAAATCAGGAGTGAATCATTCCTCTCCTATCCTATACAATGAGAGTGTCAAGCATTGATTCAAATCATAAAGCTCCCAATCTCCAGCCTTTTTCTCCGATACCCTGCGGAACCAATCTCTCCATCCCCTAGGCATTTTAGGCTAGTTTCTTAAGGGAGTTTTGGTGTTCTAGTAGGACAAATGTACTATAGACTATTTGAAGGGGATTTGGTTGGTTTCTTCATGGATAAAGTCAGATGGATCAGGATCACCCATAGGGCCAAGAAAATAGACATCAGGGAGCAACAACCGATGGAATCAAAATTTCGTTCCTCATTTCCTAGAAACCAGATAGAACAAATTTGAGAAGAAAGGAAATGCAAGGTAGCGGCTAAAAGCGGGAACATTGGAAACATACCTCAGGGACATGGTCGCTGGTTGCCATTGTAGCCTAAAATAGATTTGCATCTGAGGAAGATCGCTTGAATAAAAGCTTAATGGGGCAGAAGATTTGCTAGGGTTGAGGCTTTAGCGATGGCGGCAGTCGGCTATTACTGATTTGCTTGAGAAAGAGAGGGAAAGCAAATAGGCCGACTGAGTTGGAAAAGATACTATTGGGATATTATATAAAAACTCAGACCAGGAAGTCAGGGGTCACACGTATATCTCAGAATGAAAACGGTTGCGACATGGTAAACTGGAGAATAGGAATTTTGGAATAAAATCATCTTTATCCCAAAATTAGGGGCCATGTGTTTACACCAAAATTTGGGAAGAAGAACGCAGGAACTTCAGGCTTCAAAGATTGTGTCAATCAAGGAATCGATTGCATGAGGATCGATATTAGCTGATTTAGATGCGACTGCTGGAATCGGCTCTCTTCGAATGACTGTCAGTAGATAACGATAATGAGCGACGGTGGTGTTGGGAAATACATATCAGACTCTACAAAAAGGGAAAGATTAGGGTCCAAGTTATATTAAGTTAGGAATGTTTTCTTTTATACCAAAGATTATAATGAGTCGTACTTGAGTAGGATTCATGTTTAGGTTCTGGGTATAAATATCAGACCCCTGGCTATTGTAAAAGACATCCAATCAATCAAATACAAGTTACTCTTTTTTGGCTTTACGCCAACCCTTAGGAGTAGGAGTAGTGTAGATCTCGACAAGTTCTTCAACAAGTAGGGCTGCATCGGTCCGGCTGACCTCCGGCTTGTCTATAAGTATCATCATGGCTTATACTTCTGTTTGTACGGCTGCATCGGTTAAGTTCGACCTCCACTGCGAACTCTAGTATAAGCTAGTTATCGACTCTTATCTAGTTCAAGTACGGCTGCTATCGGTCCGGCCGACCTCCACTCCTTGAATTAGATCATGGTCAAGTTATCGGCTCTACCAAAGGATGGTGTCCTCTGGGTAGATTCATTAAGTTATCGATCTTGCTGATGATCTTATTGCCATTAGTTTCAGCAACATCAACCTGCCCAGTCAAGATCGATCTAAGATTGGCTTCATATCCTTTTAATCCGTCATTTACTCTGCTACAACGCGATATTTTCTTATTTTAAGCGATGGGATATGTTTCATTGGCTGTTCTACTTTGATCTTGATCATGCATAGTATGCAGTCAAAGACATGTTTCCATCTTGAATAAGTTCACTGGTTAATGAGATCTAATCTAATGACACCACCATAGCTGCATCGATTCGGTCGAACCTCACTGGTAGGACTTTAGATTAGAAATCATCAAGTAGAGATTTTGATCATAATCGAGACATGTGTACTCTATTTGTTTGCTATGCCCGCATCGGCTAAATAGCTGATCGCCTGCGCCTTAATGCCTATAGCATGTGTCCATGATTCTGTTAAATATGGATAGATCTGTTTACTTTAAAGGTTTGATTTGTTATCTTTATCACAGTTGCATCGATCCGGTCGAACCCCACTATTAGAAATAGTAGGTTAGGTCTAATGAGTTCATAGATCTGTCCATGTTAAATAGTCAATTGCTCACATGTTGTAGTCCCTTTTCACCCGAATCGATTGTTTTAGCCGATTTCGTTTGTGCTCTCATGTATATAACATAGTCCTTCAGAAAGTCTATCCATGTGTAGACGGTTCTGTGGATTCTTTGATTTTAGTTTGTTATTATCATCATAGCTGCCATCGATCCTATCAACCACACTGTTGATAATAACATATTAGATTCAGAGCGTATGTAGATCTATTTATACTAGACAGTCGATTTGTTTATGTGTTATATCCTTTCTCGTTAGATTCATCGGCTCAATGCTTTATACTGATAATATCCACCTAGCTGATGATTTCACTTACATTTGCGTGTATTGTACTTATCAACATAAAATCAATCACAAACCCATGAGCTTAACAGTCCATAACAGCTGATTTCTTCACGAATCGGCTATTTAGTCAATTTTCTGTCTGGTTGCTCCTGGAGCAGCACACTTGGAACTATCTGGGTAAGACCGGCATGTTCCACCTTTAATTACTGATAAACTTTCTCTCCTTGTCAATTGCAGGTCAAATTGACTAGCATGCCTCAGGAGGAATACGTAGGGTCGATGGGCCCTACATTGAAGCCAAGCGGATCTCTAACCTCGCTCCATCAGGCAGATCCTTTTGGCTTGCTATGTGTTGACATTTTTGTGCCAACAAATACGAGCAAGAATTAGTAATCCAGATGTAGTCCTTCAGCCACTCAACATCAGTAATACTCCTAATCCCAACGGTGATGATCCTAAGGGCCCCTGTGCATTCACGAGAGCACTCTGAACACTCCAGTGGCCCCATGGTTTCAAAGTCACTAGGATCAAGCCCTACGAAGGGCGGATGAATCCCACTCAATGGCTACAAGCTTATTCCATGATTGTGCGTGCTGCCGGGGGAGATACCAGTGTCATGGTGAACTACCTTCCCATCATGCTCATGATGACTGCAATGAACTGGCTCATGAGCCTTGCCCCAGATTACATCAAATCTTGGGAATAGTTGAAGAAGGTCTTCATCGACAATTACATGGCTATGTGTACTCGGCCGGGCACCAAGCATGATCTGAATCATATTTATCAGAAACCATTCGAGCTTCTCCGTAGCTACATCAGATGTTTTTTTGAGATGATGAATTCCATTCCCAACATCACAGAAGTAGAAGTCATCACTGCCTTTGTCTGAGGACTCCATCACTGTGACCTCTGCTCCAAACTCAATCATAAGGAGCCAAGGGGGATTGGCGAGATGATCATAACCGAAGATCAGCATGCTGACACTGAAGAGGCCGAAGCTCACTTCAACGAGGACATGGGCACTCACCGCTCAACTCGCCACAGCGATGACCGCCTCGATGAACATCGCCATAGTGACCACCACTACAATGACCACGACCACCATTAGGATAGTGGTTGTGGTTGGCCAGAGGGGTCTAAAGCTGGTTAGTATCACCGCCACCGACTAGACAACATCATTGCCATTATTGACAAACCTCACGCCAAACATAACTATGACGAGCAATACAAGAAAATCCTATAAGGCTCGTGCCCCCTCCACAAGAATAGCAAGCATAAGATGAAGGACTGCCTTGGCTTGGCTAAGGAGTTCTAGGCCAAAAAGAAGGATAGCGACAATGATGATGGAGCCAGAGGTCACCAACCACTAGCGAACAATAATAATGCCTTCTAGGATCACAATAAAGTGGTCGCCACTATCTTCGGGGGCCTCACCGCCATCAAGAATAGAAGAGATCAAAAACTCACTGCCCGGCGGGTGCTCGCTGTCAACTCCAATGATGCTATCACCGACCCTAGCTATCGCCCTTGGTCTAAGGTCACCGTCACTTTTAGCATGGCCGATCAGTGGGCGGACATCCCTTACATAGGGCACTTCCCCCTTGTTCTCGATGCAACCATCAAGAAAGTTCTCTTTAGGAAAGTACTCATCGACTGTAGAAGCGCCCTGAACCTGCTCTTTGCCAAAGCCCTAAAGGAGCTGGGCCTTGGAGTAGAAGACCTCACCCCCTCTGACTCCTCCTTCTAGGGGTGGTTCCTAGCAGGGCATCCAAACTGCATGGAGAGATCACCCTCCTGGTACAATTAGGCATGGCTAGCAACTTCTGTGTTGAGCACATCAACTTCTTCAGTCGCTGACTTCAACACTACCTACCACAGCCATACTTGGTCGGTAGCTCTAGGCCAAGTTCATGACCGCACTACTCCTATCTGGTATTGAAGATGCATGCACCTATAGGAGTTCTAGCTCTATGGGCCAACCTCTCCATCAACTATGCCTATGAAATAGAGAGTCCCTTGCCAAAGCCATAGACCTCTCCATTCAGATGGCCAGTATGGTCAACTGATGCCAAGACGGTGCCCATCGATGACCTAGAGATCCCTAGCGCTAGAGCCTCCACGTGCCTCCAGCCAAGTCTAAGGAAATGAAGGAGGTCGGCCTTGGCCTCGCTGACCCCACCAAGACCATCAAGATTGGGGCTCTTCTTGACCCCAAATAGGAAAGCACACTCGTCTCCTTCCTATGTACCAATGCCGACGTGTTTGCTTGGAAATCTATAGACATGCCGGGGTTACCATGGGAGAAGATCGAGCACTCCTTGAATGTCAAACCGACCACCAAGCTGATCAAGAATAAGCTCTGATGATTCATGCCTAGACAAGAAGGAGGCTATAAGGTTAGAAATAAAATGGCTTCTAGCAGCTAGATTTATTAAAGAAGTGTATCATCCCGAGTGGCTGGCAAACCCAGTTCTCGTTCAAAAGAAGAATAAAGAATGGAGAATGTGCGTTGATTACACTAATCTCAATAAACATTGTCCTAAAGACCCCTTTGGTTTGCCTTGGATAGACAAGGTTGTAGACTCCCACTGGCTACAAACTCCTCTCCTTCCTCGACTGTTACTCCAGCTATCACCAGATATCCCTCAAAGAGGACAACCTAGATCAAAACATCATTCATCACACCTTTCGGTGCGTATTGCTATACCACCATGTCTTTTAGACTCAAGAACGCTAGGGCAACCTACCAAAGGGCCATTCAGGCATGCCTTGACCAACAGATAGGCCACAACGTCAAAGCTTACATCGATGATGTGGTCGTCAAATCCAAAACCATTGACAATCTCATCGCCGACCTCAAAGAAACGTTCGCCAACCTGAAAATATACCGATGGAAGTTGAACCCTTCAAAGTGCATCTTTGGAGTTCCATCTAGTATACTCCTGGGCTGCATCATCAGCACCCATGGCATCAAACCCAACATCGACAAGGTCTCCGCCATTACCAATATGAAATGACCGACTTGCATAAAGGATATACTGAAGCTCATAGGGTGCATGGCTGCTCTTAGCTGCTTTATATCATGCCTCGGCGAAAAGGGACTACCATTCCTCAAACTAATCAAGGCCTCCAAGCACTTCTCCTAGTTGAAGGAAGCTGATATGCCCTTCGAGTAGCTCAAGTTGTTTTTAACGAAACCCCATATCATGACGGCGCCTCAACCAGATGAAACCCTATTGATCTACATCGCCGCCACTTCTCGCATCGCTAGCACAGCTATCGTCGTCAAGCACGAGGAAGTTGGACATGCCTATAAGGTACAACAGTCTGGTCTACTTCATTCAGTGAGATTCTTAATGAGTCCAAAACTCATTACCCTCAGGTTCAGAAGCTATTATACGCCATTCTGGTCATGTCACGCAAACTCCTGCCATTACTTCGAGTACTATAAGATCGCTTGTGGTCACCGAGTTCCCTCAAGGGGACATCCTGCATAACAAAGAGGCCAATGGCCACATCATTAAGTGGGTAGTCTAGCTCGGCACTTATTCCATAGAGTTCAGAAGTAGGCCTACCATTAAGTCACAAGCGCTGGCTGACTTCGTCACTGAGTGGACCGAGATCCAAGAGCCCATCCCCGCTGCTTGCCCCGAGCACTAGGGTGATGTATTTTGACGGTGCCCTCAACATCAATGATGCTAGGTGCTAGGCATTTTATTCATTACTCTGACTAAGGACAAGCTCATTACATCCTCTGAATTCATTTTCTAGCTTCCAACAATGCTTGTGGAGTATGAAGCATGTGTACACTAACTTCTAATAGTCAGTCGAGCTCGGCGTCAAATGCCTCATGGTATACGGAGACTCCTGCGCTGGTCATCAACCAAGTCAACAAAGATTGGTCTTGTTCCAGTGAGAATATGGATGCATACTGCACCAAGATTAGGAAACTCGAGGGAAAAATCTACGGTATCGAGTACCACCATGTGGTACGAGACCTAAATCAGCTCGCTGACCACCAATCTAAGATAGACTCTTCTCATGCCGCAATTCCTCCTAGGGGTCTTCATTCAAGACCTCTTTACACTGTCCATTAAGGAAGAGAGGGAAGTTCAAGAAGTTCCCCCTGCTGAGCAGCTAGTACTTACAATACCTTCGCCAGTCAGTAGATTGGAGGGAACAGCTTCATCAAGTACCTCACCAGCGCCAATGTACCCACCGATAAGACCAAAACTAAATGTCTCATCCATCATAGCAAGCATTACATGCTGGTAGATGGGAAGTTGATGAGGAAAAGCCCAAAGGAAGGGATACTATAGAAATGCATCACCCGAGAAGAGGGTGCAAAATTACTTCATGAAATTCACTCTGGTCCATGCGGCAAGTCATGTGGCCACTAAGAACCTAGGTCAGCAAAGCTTTCCAAGCTAGGTTTTTATTGGCCCAAGACCATCGCCAATGCAGAAGACCTCATCCAACATTGTGAAGGATGTCAATTTTTCTCCAAGCAAATACTCGTGCCGGCGTAGGAATTGCAGACCATCCTAGCTTCTTAGCCTTTTGTATGCTGGGGAATTGACATGAACGGGCCTTTCAAGCCTATGCCAAGCAGTTTTTGGTATGTATAAAGTCGCCATTGACAAGTTCTCCAAGTGGATCGAATACAAGCCGCTTGTTTTGGCAACTGTAAAGAAGGCAGTCGAGCTCTTCGAAGATATCATCCACCGATTCAGGTCCCTCGAACAGCATTATAACCGACCTTGGAACTACATTCACTGGTCACCATTTCTAGGACTTCTATGAAGACCGATGCATCTCTATCAAATACGTCTCTGTTGCCCATCCTAGAGCCAATGGCCAGGTCGAAACTAGCGAACGGCATGATCCTCAATGTCCTCAAAAATAGACTATATCAGAAAGAGGAAAAGCATTCGGGCAGATGACTCAAAGAGCTCCCAACTGTGGTCTGGGGACTGCGCACTCAAGCCAGTCACAACACTAGTGTATCTCCATATTATTTGGTCTACAACTCAGAAGCCATACTTCCTAGTGGACATTGCCTTCCAAGCACCTAGGGTGGAGCATTATAATGAAGAGCAAGCCACAGCTATTCAAACAAAGGACATCGATAGAGCCAAAGAGGAATGCCTGATCACTTGCATCCACATGGCCAAATATCTAGAAGGCCTATGAAGATACTACAACCACAATATCAAAGGGATGCAAAAGCTCTCCTCCCCCTAGGAAGGGCCTTACGTGGACAGAGTCATTCATTTGCAGTCGGCGACCTTGTTCTCCGTAGAAAGCAGAAAACCAAAGGGATGCATAAGCTCTCCTCCCCCTAGGAAGGGCCTTACGTGGACAAAGAGGTTACCCTGACCAGGGTCTTACTGGCTATGCAACATGGAGGGAATCGATATCCCCAATTCGTGGCACATCGAGCACCTTATACGTTTCTATCCTTGAAATGCTCTAGATATGTACTCCTCACTCCATAATGAATAAAGTTTTCATCGCCATAAATTGTCTCCATTATTTCTCCACTCTAGTTTAATCTCTGTTTACGATCACTAGCTCCAAGCTACACCTAAACAAACTCTAGCAATTATATGTGATCTCCATAAATGCTTCGCGCCGCTTCTCCATATTCAAATGTCTCTAAGATATTCCACCAACCAATGAGCAGCACATGTTCCGCTCTAGTGTTCCTTGGAGAAAACCGTGTATTCGATCTCTCCATACACATGCTACGGGCTCCAGCGCTCTGCATTATGGGTGGTCGGCAGTGGTTCCTCGGTTACATCTATCTCTCCTACACATGCACGGGCTCTAGTGCTTGATGTTATGGAATACAAGCTAGCCAAGGCCAAGAGCCCAGTAACGAACTAACTGCTCGGAATGCTACTTATACCATGAATAAATGCGTTAGGGTTAACAACATGTATCTTTTTTAACACAAGCTCTATCTAAAATCACCACAATACACATAAGTTGCTCCTTTACGGCATTTATACAAATGTACAAATGTTTGTTCAGCTCTCGCACTGTTAACTCTACACAAGTTTTGTTCCATACAGGTTTTGTCTCCTTAAGCTATTAAGGTTGGAAGTCAACCTCCTCGCTAAACAGATCTATGTCACTAGCCAACTTCTTCGCAACATCTTCCACTTTGACCTTTAGCTGCTCCTCCTTTGCCATGCTTGTTCCTCTGACAAATCTGGCACCTATCGCCTGAAGATTTATCGCCGGATAATGGGACTAGACCACCGCTAAGGTGTGCATCACAACAGAGGCAGCGACATCCTGGTTGAAGCTTTTGAAGTTCTCCCAAGCTACTTTGCATCTGTCGATGATGGCATCTGGATGTGGAGGCCTCTCGCTAGGTATCGAATCTGCTTCAAGGTCGACATAGTCTAGCACTAGTTTGACTCCAGCCACCACGGCGTTGAATTTCCCCCTTTCAGTCCTCGCCTCCAGCACCAGCACATTGAACTATGCCTTGGTTCTCAATCGATACTTTGCAAATGCCAAAGGAATTCATCAAACAAAGGACTCATAACAAACAACTCCAACCATGAACTACTTACCCTCCATTTCTTTGGCCAGTTTCTCTGCTTACCTAGATGCCTTTTCCTTCTCCTCCTGGAGTTGGCCGACAACTTGGCTGTAGCTGGCTGAGCTCCACATCTTGTTCTGCAAATAGAATAAATAGTAGCTACATTAAGGCTGGTCGACAATGCGGAACAAGCTCACTGATTGGGGAATACCCTTTTTCTGCTCAGGAGATGCTCTTTAGCTGAATCGGCAGTGTCCCTTCAGCTGCTCGGAGATAGTTCTCAACTACTTGGATAGGGGCACCCTTTTGGTACTCTAGGTCCTTGGTGTTTGATTCAGCATGATCCCTTTCGTGCAGGGCCTGCTGTATGTTTTTCTCCATCACCTTCATGGACTCCTTTAGCTTTTGGTTCTTCTCAAAAAGGGGCTCCATCCTTTTGACTAGTTGCTGGCGCTGCATCAGCTGTCCACAGCTATGCCCTGCAACACGATCTATAAATAAACAATGGGAATGCAATATTCAACACCAAGATAGAAGCCGTTCAAGCCATACTCACCTCAATCTTCTTCATCATAGTGTTTAGGGTGGATCAGTAGCCTTTTCACCCCACTGGGGGTGTCCTCCTCTTCTACTGATCACAACTTCATCCCCTTGTTTGTGGATGATGTGGACTGTCTGAGGCCATGATCCTTCACTCTCGATCTCCTCAACCTTGTCCTCTTCCTCCACAGCCGATGGTGCTCCTTGGGTGCTTGGTGGCCGTACAGAGCGACCGACCATGCCCTGCGGCATCTTAGGGTGCGCGCTTGCTCCTCCGACATTGTCGGCCTCTGTGCCCTCGATTTCAACATTGGTTCGGCAGCTCCCACTTCCACCTTCAAAGACTCGGTGGCTCTCACTATTGCTCCTGGCATCTCCATCGAATCACCTATCGTTGTCGCCGCCATCAACGGTGGTGGTCGGATCCTCCAAAACTCAATGAGCGCCTAGGGACTCTAGAGCAGAGTCCATCCATAATGTTTCCATGCTCTAGCCAGCCCCCGGCTGCTCACCAGTCTAGCCTGAAGGATTTAGATCCTCCATGCACCCCATTTTGCATCAGTTTAGCTCATCGATCACTGCAACTACAAAACTTCGATAGTCATCGATCCCAAAGTAAAGATACTTACATGTCAGCTTCCTAATGAACAGTTCTGAATCGGCACTACCTCCCCAAGCACCCAGGCCCTGCCCTGGGGTTGACCCACACATCTAGGGCTGACGGCCTCACGGTCCCTACCGTCGACATCTTCTCTGCCTGCTGCTGCTCGGGGACTTCTCCAGCTGTTGTCGGCTGCTCTTTGGGGACTCACCCCTAGATGTCTTCTCCCTTCGATCGCACCTCAACGCACGCACTGCATGATGACTCTTTGGTGCTCGGAGGGGGAGCTACCGGCACCTCATTGTCATTCGACCACTCAGACATTATTGTACTCTACGTCCAAGCGATCTGACTATCACTGATGGAGATGCTGACTGGCTTGCGAGGAGGTACATCTATTGTTTTCCTTTTCTTGTGGGCTAGTTCATTCTCCACCGCCCTTTTCCCCTGAACTTTCTCTGATACTAGGGGTGCTCTGCTTTTGACCAGCACCTTCACCTTTGGATTCAGATGAGGTGCTAATGGCACCTTCCTTCGGCTGAGAGGTCGGCCTAGCGTCCACTGCCTCTGGCCATTTGCTCCTCGGCACACCCGAGAAGTATGCTGACCATTCCTGCCAATTGATTTTTCCACAAGCGAATTAGTCCATTGCTTAGCGCCAGCATAGGATAAAAACCACTAGGAACCACAGTCAAGATTTTTACCTAAGGAGGTGAGTTCGTGCAGTTGAAGGGTTTCGCATGCCCCGGCACAATGTACGACATGTTCAGAGCAAAGAGTTTAGCAGCCTGGTGTAGCACAGCCTCCTTCGTTAGTTTCTTTGTCCTCTCCCAGGTGCCGTTGGTATCTCCCTTGAAGTCAAAGCCCACATGAGCCCTCTCCTTATAGGGCTAGACGCGGCGTAGGATGAAGTTCACCACCACCACTCCACTCATCTTCATGCCCCTCATTAGCTCAAGGAGCTCCTTCACCTATTCCATATCAACACTAGTTGGCTTCTTCGACGAGCTCCTTTGATTCTTCAAAATCTGGTCAACATCGCATCGGATGGCAGAGTCAGTCTGCTTCATATAGAACCACCTGGCATTCCAACCCTTTAGGGAGGTATTCAGTGGCACTAGAATATACTCGCTCGCCATCCCATCGTGGAGCTATAGATACACACCGACGACAACTTTGGAACTGCCCCCTCCTTTCTTCTTGATCTAGAAAAGGTGTCGAAAGAGATTGAAATGGGGAAGAATGCCAAGATAAACCTCATAGAACTAGATAAACACTGAAATGTGCAAAATAGTGTTTAGATGAAGATTACATAAGCTCACTCCCCAATACTCCAATAGATCTCACAAGAAAGGAAGTACCAAAAGCCCTAATCCATGCCAAAAGTAATCTTTGAAGACAATGAGTTTGTCGGTGTGTGGCATTGAATAGGGCTCACCGTTGGCCGGATGTCATCCGACGGTGACACGATCAGGAAGAAGGCCCGCCTCCACCATCTTGTTTAGCTCCATCTCCCCTATGAGTGATGCTACCCACTCCTTGTCGTGGCTCATCCCGATGGCTACCTTCTTCGTGCTAGCACTCCCCCTCTTTGGTGCCATCCCTCAGATCTAGATTGAAACTAGCCCCTTTAAGCAAGTTTTTTAGCCCTAGCGGTGGAGCATGTGAGAATGCGAATGGGGGAGAGCGAGGGCACGGAGGAAGATGAGGTGATAGAGTGGTAAAGGTGGGAGCACAGAGTGCGGCAATGGAGTTATAAGGATACCCTCCTGACTTTTCGCATTCAAGGGTTTTTTGGAAACCACACCATGCTGATCTACACCCTTCCAAATTCCCCAAAGCGCCATGTCATGCCATTATCTGGGCTTTTGCGCAACTATGACCCATATCGCTAATTTTTCGACACAACTCGGTACTACACACCGAATATTCACCGACCTCTCTGTAATACCAGCATGGCTCGGTAACTTCTACTGTACAGTCATTACTCGATTTTTTTCTCCACGATTTAAGTAATTGGCACTTCTTGATTTCCACTTGTGGCTCGGGGACTACATCGTCATTATGATTTGGTTTC
Source organism: Miscanthus floridulus (assembly GCF_019320115.1). Classification (NCBI taxonomy): domain Eukaryota; kingdom Viridiplantae; phylum Streptophyta; class Magnoliopsida; order Poales; family Poaceae; genus Miscanthus; species Miscanthus floridulus. Next base: position 37,133,192 of record NC_089595.1, read on the forward strand.
TTACCGCACTAGGGACTTTTTTGGCTTATTGTTGTTTCTGACCCTGGCACCACGTGACCATGTCACCTACTGTTAGGCTCAGGGGACTAAGTGGGCACACTTCACCTTGCGGTGAATGTGTGGCTAGTGTTGCAAAGCTATGCCCAAGAGCTAGTTGCTCGCTCGGCTAGTCTTTTCAGGCTCTCAAAATTTGACTGTGGCACCACATGACTACATCACCTACTACTAGGCTCGGGGACTATAGTGTATACACTGCACCTTGTGATGCGTGTATTGATCTTTGTGTCTGATGAACGTCTCCATGTCTTTGAGCACCTAGATGGCCCCAATCTACTCCTCGTCGAACGGAGTCTAAGTGGGCACACTTAGTTCAAAGTGAAGAATTTTCAAAATTTGAACTTATGCTCCTTACATCCTTCTGGCAAGCCGTGCTTGGTTGAGTCTAAGCACTGCTAGTTGGCTATACTGGTCGGTCGCATTTATTGCTACTCATATCATCAATAATGTTGGTTGAAACTCGCTCCTAGCTACTCGGCGTTAGTTCCACCTACTCGGACAAGCTCAAGACGGCATTACCAGATGGATACAAGGCGCTTGGGGACTAGCTGTGGGGGTATGACCCCGGATACCCATGGTAGACTATATGGGTTGCGCCACTAGGGGTGGTCTAGCCCACAAGACGAAGCCTTGCGGAGCATGGCACTGCTCGGTGCGCCTAGCAAGACACCTGGAAGATATCCTGAAGATACGACATAATCTGTTAGGATGTGTTATGATCTCGTGATTCATGTAATATGTTATTACTTACCGGTTATCTCCTAGATCTAACTGACCTATAACCCTACCCCCTGGCTATATAAGGCGGGTAGGGGACCCCCTCAAAACACACGCAATATCATACGATAGCCAATACAAACCAACAGACCATATGAGTAGGGTATTATGTCGTGCTGACGTCCTGAACCTGTCTAACTCTTGTGTCTCTGTTGCCTTCTTGTTCTTGATTACACAGCACCTCTATCGATCAATCTACCTTCATGGGATACCCCTTAGAGGACTGCCGACGATATTCTATCGATAGAATCTATCTTGGTTTTTTGTCTCCCTTTGCTGATCCATTTGTTCTTGTAGTCGTGATCACTCTAGTGTCCCCCATGACGTCCAATCGACGTCACAAGCAGCTTCCTCCTCTAAGTCCACCAACTCCTATGATGGAGACGACGCATGGTGCATCCGTTGTGAGTGGAATGCGGTAGTCGACCGCTATTCTGAGGCTACCCGGCGAAATGCGCAACTGGAGTTTGCCATGAATGCCTCCCAAGCCGCCCTCTCCACCACGGAGGCAGAAGTGAACGTGGTCCGAGCACAACTAGTGGAGTCAGATGCTAGGGTCACTGGTAAGATCTTCAACATCCTAGTTTCCTTTGATGCTCCCATCTCACCGATCTTCTAATAGTTTCTTGTGTTCTTTCATTTTTAGCTCTAATAGTGCAACTGAAAGCACTATAGTTAGTGGTAGGCGATGCCTCTAGTGCCCTGAACACCCGGGGTGACACTCTAGAGGCTCACCTTCAAGAGATTCCTCTATGTGCCAGGGAGGTGTCCCTCCATGGTGTCCGTCGCGATGCTGCCATCGCCCTGGCAATAGCCTAGGTGCGCTCAGGGGCATAATCTTCGCCTAGTGGAGCCTGGCTTCCCGAAGGAGGAGAACCCCGATGACTACCAAGACCTGGTGGATGACTTTGAGGGGGCTGGTGTAACACCCCATGTGTTTGGCTTCCACATTTGCACTTGCATTTCATGAACATGAGCATCATTCATTCATTCATGAGCTTATATTGCATGAAACATGTTTTTGAAACATTGCAACATATTGTTATATTTCATATGTGTTTGTTTTATGAAATGAATAGTGTGCAATGCTCAAGTGCAACATGTGCAACTCACTTTAGTGAAACATGGTTAGTTAGTACTATGCAACAAAATCATGAAACATGTGAAACATGACTTTGAAACAAAGGTAACATTTCACTTGTTTTTCCTTGTTTCAATGCATGTGATGCTTGATTTTGGTGTGACCAATGTGTGGTGTGGCTAATTATCCTCTTAAGCAACTTAGTTATACTTAGAATGTCATTAGGAACAATGTTCATGTTGATCATTTTGCCTAATTAGGTTTCCAAGTCATGGTTTGTCCATTATGGACCCCTAGAGCTCTTGAGTTTGACTGTTTAAAAAGTGTAGTTAGAGTGTTTGCATGTCTGAGCAACCTAAAGCAAAGTTGTAGAAAATTTTATAAGGAACAAACTTTGTTTAGAAGCCAAGTCATGAAAATGTGCACAACATGCTCAAAAAGGTCCCACAAGTCAGTTTTGGGGTTGTATTCAACACTTAGAAATTTTCTAAGTGTGAAGACTGGATTTCAGTTTCATGTACCTGACTTGTTCACATTGTAGCTCCCTAACCAAGCCGAACCAGCTCGAGCTCCAATTGGCAAAGTTGAAGATCTCACTTAGTAGTACAACTTTGTCAACTACGACACGAACTGAATCATCACGGTTTAGGAGATATGGAGCAATGAACTTGCTCTGTCAGTCGGCACCGTGGAGCACTGAATCGGGAATTTTAGACCGGCACAGTGGCCAACCAGCCGCAGGCCGTTGCTGCCACGTGGCTGCCACGCGCTCGGCTGGCCCTAACTGCGCTATGCGCTGGCCGGCGTGAAGAGGAGGATGCCTGCTGCCTCTCCGCTCGCTCTCTGTCGCTTCCTCCCTCTCGCGCGCGTCCGTTGCATGGAGAAAAACAAGCCGCCGCCGTCGCCATTGCCCCGTCGAGCTCGCGCGTGCTCGCCGTCACGTCTTACCTCGCTCCAGCTAGCCCAAAGCTCCGCTAGCACCCCACATACCTTGCCGTCACCCTCACTAAGCCAGACGAGCCATAGGTAAGGGCCTTTGGCCATTTCTGCCGCCGTCGCCCTTGTGGTCACCTCGCTGGAGTGGCGCTCACCGTGGCTAGCACAGCACAACCTCTCTCGTCCTTCCCTAGCCTCCGTCTTAGCTTCACCATCACTCACTGTTGCTCATGTGATGATGTAGCTAGCTCCACCGGTCCGGCTAGGCCGGAACGTGGCCGCGCGCCGTCGTTCGCCATGGCCGAGCCGCCGTGCTCCGTGGCTGGAGTACTCATAGGTCGGTAGAGAGCGCGATTAGGGCATCAATCCATGTGGGAGGTCGAGGCGGTCATGGAGGTACCCTCCTCATCGCCGGTGAAGCCACCATCGGCGAGCTTCACCGCTACCGCATCGTTGCAGCCGCCTCCCCTGTTTTCCTCTTGCTGACCTATGGGGTCATCTGACCTGAGGGCCCCACTTGTCAGTGACTGTGCATTGGAAGCCAGTTCAAATATTTCCAGTTTTGAATGTTGTTTTGTAAAATTTGTATCTCCAGTTTTGTAGATCCAAATTGGGTGGTTCCAATTTTGTTAGGATCATAGTGAAGTTTAGTATTTAGGAAAAATATAACATGAACACTTGCAGTGGAAATTTTGGATGAATTAAATAGGAACTTGAAATATGTTTTTAAATGCATGCAAAATTGTTTAAATTATATCTGGAGTTCCTATGCTCCAAAAATTATGAAATTTTGTTGGTAAGCTATTCTGGCTTAGTAGAAGCTCTGATAAAAATTTGAGAGTCATTGCATGTATGGTTTTTGAGTTATAGATTTTTCCTTTTATCATTGAATGATCCTTGTGTGAATTTTTGTAAATTTATAGGAATCCAATGACCATGAAATTTTGTGGGGAGTATCCTAGTACCTTAAGGATGCTAGGAAAAATATAAAATCTATTGCTTGACACTTTTCACTAGGGTTTCCTAATTATGTCATTTTAAGCCATTATGTCTTATCATTTTTGTGTAGGATGTTATACTTGCTCAAATGATGTGAAATTTTTATAGTGGTCTACTTGGAGCATGTAGTACCTACTGTAATTTTTGTAGATTAAATGGTGTAGTTCTCATATATGTTTGTCATTTCTCTTAATTAATTAAATAAATTAAGAAATGCATTAAAAGAAATGAATTGATGGTAAACACCTTACTTTCTGGTGTTCTTGTGACATGTGTGATGAGTGAGTAAAGTTAGTTTTGTCCAATTATATGTTTGTAACATAAGTTAATAATTATTTTTCTGCATTGTTTCTTTCGGGACAGTTCTGGGGACTTTACAAAGTTTCCCATGATATTTTGGTTTTGCTGGGAATGTGGTTAATACAAAAGTTATAGATAACTTATGTATCTAGCTTCCTGTCAAAATTTGGTGGCATTTGGCCGTAGTAGTTTAGGAGCTACAGCTATTCAAAGTTAGATCCCATAGTTGCTTATTCTCTGTCTTGATAGGACCTGATCATGTAATTCTGTAAATTCGATCCTGGTAAAGGTTGGAATCATGCCTTAAGGTCTAAAAATGAATTGTAGGTAATTTCATAAGCTTTCCAAATTGTCTTGTGGCATGTCATTTGGAATTGTAGATCTTCAGTTATGGTCAGTTTACCGTACTGCTGTATAGTCTCTGTTTCGCCGAAATATGAATGTTTGTGTGCATGACTTGTTGCAATGTTCTTGTTGATTGTTTAGGTGCTAGCCTAACTTGAGAACATGCTTAGGTGCAGGTGCTAGGTCCTTAACTGAAGATGAGCAATTGTACATTAGATTGTATAAACTTGGTAAGTAAAGTGATTTGAATAGAGCCTAAGTCAGAAAATACGGACTGCAGTAAGCATGTGCATTCCCCGAGCATCCCTAACTTCATTCATGTGCATCCATGATATTTATCTTGCGCATTCATGCAATAGGTGTGCCAGAGGGAGTGACGCTGCTGGAGTTCGAGGGAGCCAACCAGGAGGAGGAGCCCGAGGTGCAGGAAATCGACGAAGCAGCCGTCGAGGAGGAATTGCCCGAGTGCCCTGACCACCAACCGTCCTCTTTCCTGAAAGGCAAGCCCCGGAGCATATTAAGTCTCCCATGTTTTTACAAATACCTTGAGTATCTTTTATTCGTTGATGATGCATTAAGTATAGGAATTGGTTGGAACCAATTGTTGCATTATATATCCATCCTTGTCCAGATATCGCGCTGGAATCCTATTTAAGTTAAGGAACAGGTTAAATGCTTAGCCATGCTTAGTGCAATAGAAGTCAGGTGATTCCCTATCACTTGCGAGCTTTAGGATGAGGTGGATCACGGTTGGCTATATTTGCTATCGTGGAAAAGAACCATGTTAATAATGAATTAAGACCGGGCGGAGTCTTGTGTAGGTTTGGACATAATGACTCCGTCTGTGTCTTTTAAGGACCGATACGTTGTATGTCCTTATGTCATGTTGAACGCAGCCTAACACTTAGCTAGCCGGATAAGTCATTCTGACCGCGAAGCCTAGTAGCTTGATTCAGGCCGGGGACGCGAATAGGGGTCCGCAATCTGGATGGAAGTAAGGATGTGCAGGGAGCCATTGGCGTAAGCCCAAGGGCGGGTTAAGTCACCAAGCACTCATGGCAGAGTGGTTCTCTGATTTTGTGGCACTGTTCGGACTCGCGACTCCTGAATTGTACCAATGGTGACTTGTATGTGACCCTGACAGGGGAAGCAAGATTTGTGTTAGGAATACCCCTCTAGCTAGATAGGAATCGATTCGAATCGTCGTCTCTCCCGGATAGTGAGAAGTTGACTGAGCAGCGGCAACGTAGATTCAATTAATTTAACGATTTGGTTAAATGGACGATGATGATAATGTTGCCACGATTTATACCTGATATGGTTATTAATGTTTGCATCTTAATCAAATGATTGCTTAGTACAGGTGCTAATATAGATGATAGGTTAATGGCTAAAAGTCACTGCTAGTTCAGGTTAAGAGTTGATCATTATTACTTATGCTTTTCCGCAAAAAGAAAGTGTCAGCCAGATCCACTAAATTAAGCTATGCATGATCCTTGGTGTCTTTTATTTTGGTTTTCGATGGGTAAGTCTTGCTGAGTACATTCTCGTACTCAGGGTTTATTCCCTCTTGTTGCAAATGACCTTCTATATCAGGGATTCTGTAAGTATTGTCTCCACCTGGTGGGTGACGAAGACTAGATCATGGGCATGATCTCTATTTCTCTTATCTGCATGCTTTTGCAGGTTGTGATCAGCAAACCAGTATTTGTATTTGAACTCGGGTGTGTAAGTTAAACTATTTGCTTTTGCATACTTTACAAGACCTGTTTTGTAATAACGATGACTCTGAGGTGTTGTAACCTATTTGCAAACTGTCTGTGAAATGTTGTAACATACGATATGTTATGTTGAATTATTGTGATCTTGGTTGTATGCAAGTTGGTTTGAAATCCTTCGTGGTTTCAGTTGACTACCGGGTTTATATGGGCTCAAGTGCGAGAATTTGATCGTTTCGGCGATTGTTTTTTTACTTGTGCTCTTATAAATTGGTCAGTTCTATGAAAGCTGGCGCCACCGTGGCAAGCATAACCTCAGCCGAGCAAGTCATGAACAACGTATTCCTTGGCCCTTAGTTTGTAACTAGGGGTTATGTTTATGAATAAATAAAATCCCCTTTGCACCTATTCTTTATGTTTTGGCCCTAAATGCCCTTTTTACTGTCATTTATCTCCTTTAGTGATAGCCTCTAAGTCGGTAGCCAAAGTGTCCATTAGAGGTCTTGAACTTAGGCGCTTTAGTTGATCCAAAATAGTCGTTTAGACTGAATCGGCTAACCTCCTGAGATCAGATTGTCTATGGTCAAGCGCAAACACAAAATTGCGTCGAGCAAAACCCTTTCTAAATCTGTGTTTTGGAACTTGAATACCAACACAGTCACCAAAACCAGCGTTATTCGCTTAGATGCTTCAATTGTAATTCAAGCGATCCCGAATTCGTAACTTTCAACTCTTATTCAAATCTGACCCGAGGTGCTAGGTGCAAATAATTAGTCGACGCAATTCTCCACCTTGTATAAATTCTCCACTATTCTAGCAATCGATTTCCAATGATTCCTCAAAGACTTCAAAACTAACTTCTCGCAACCGTCTTTGACTGATTATTCCTTAGAGCCAACCTCAGATTTTAACACAAAACTGCAGTGAATGAATTTTTCAGATCCACGGCCTAGAACCAAATCAAAGTATAGAAAATCCCAGTAAAAATGGAAATTCCTTGCATCTGTGGTTCCCACAACCATTGCTTTCTCATTTGGCCATGCGTGGCCTCCTCGATTGTTGGAACAGCCTCTCGCCTTCTATTAACTGCACTTTACTTCGACATGGCTCGATGAACCTACCCATGCTATAAATATATGCCTTCAGGGGATAGCCAAGAGGTCACATCTGCACTCACCCTCACTCTTGCTACTGTGCAACTCCTCTTTCTTCATCCTCAAATCAGAAAACCAAATCTTTAGCTAAGAGCAATGGGGGACGGCAAGCGCCATGCTGGCGACATCCTAGAATAGGATCCCCCTCTATGCCAGTGCCTCCGCATCCTAGGGTATGTTAGAATTGTGTTCTTGATTCTCTTGATAACCATTTGAACTTCGTAATTTTGTCTTGCAGGAATGTCACTCGGGCCGACATCTAGAATCTACTAGCATGGTTTGAGGCCCAACCGGCGGCGTCCACGGCCTCCTCTACTGATTCCTCCGATTTGTACAATGGAGATGACGCCTGGTGTTGTCTTCATGAATGGGACAAGGCGCTAGGTCATCACTGGGAGGCGACCTAGGAAACTAAGTGCTTGGAGGCCACCCAGGTTGCCTCCCAAACTGCTCTTGCTGCCATGGAGGGGAAGAGCAGCACCGCCCAGGCATGACTGGCAGATTCCGATGCCAGGGTCATAGGTAGGATCTATAAGAGAAATCTTGTCTCTTTATCATTTTGTTGTGTCATGCTTTTCTTGGTGATTCTTTTCTTCCCTTATCACATCCCTGATAGAGGAATTGGAAGCCCTCCAATTGGTGGCAAATAATGTTGTTGGGGCTCTAAATGCCAGGGTGATTTGCTAGGAAACCACCTCCAGGACATCCCTGTGCATGCTAGGGAGATTGCCCTTCATGGCATTCATCACGGGATCGCCATTGCCCTATTGATTGCCAAGGTGAACTCTTTGTAGGAACTCTAGGGGCTCCAGCCAAGCTTCGCTAGTGGTGACGACCATCATGAGTTGGTTGAGGCTTTCGCTGGACATGCAGATGTCGCGATAAATGCTTCTTTGGCTGAAGATATCGTGAACAATGTCTTCTTCGGCCCATAATTTATATTTAGGGACTCAATTATAAATAAAATCTCTTGATCTTACTTGTATTCATTCCCTATTTGAATCTATGTGAATTGTCTTGTGATGATGATGGCACGCCCATGAGCTGATCTTATGCGATCCTTTTTCCATTTTTGCTTTTTTTGTGCTACAGGCGATGCGTGCCACACCGGCTTTCACCTCCTTGGGCAGAATTAGGATTGCTAATTTTGTTCTAAAGGTGATACTCTGTTAGTACAGCTGTCAATCCTAGCGATGATCCAAAATCAATCATATTTAAGCACTAACCCTTAATCACCAGGGCTCAAAATCCCATGACGAGTGATGTTTCTAAAAATAGCCGACGATGATTTGTGTACTAAATCTCTTATGAAACCTCAAAAATTATCGGCCATCAAGCTCTTTCAAAGTGTCATGCAATTAAATCTAAATCTAACACCTTGAAACAGAATGGCTACATTCTGACGAATTAATCCATAAGAGCAACGTTTTAGCCGTTCCACAATGACCAACTAGGGGAGCCATTAAAATAAACTCTTAGAGCCAATTGTCTGAATCGGCTGTTGACGTTCATCATTGATCCTAAAGATGCCTCCTTCCCAAACCTTGCCGGAGGAAAATTTAGTCTTCGAATTCCCAGTATGCTGGTTCAGTTGTTGCCACGCTCATGGATGTATCAGCTGGAACCACTTCGACGTTATCCCCTTGCCATTGAATAAGATATTGGTTCATCATCGATGGAATGCAATAATTAGCATGAATCTAGTCATGACCCAAGAGCAGACTGTACGTTCCTTTACCATCGATGACGAAGAAAGTAGTAGGTAGGGTCTTACTCCCAATCGTCAATTTGACGTTGACTACCCCTTGGGTCTTGGACGCATTGCCCCCGAAGTCCTTAAACATCATATTAGTTTCGAGCAGATCTCCTGGGCCCTTCCCAAGCTTGCAGAAGGTAGTGTATGGCATAAGATTGACTGTAGCACCTCCATCGACTAACATCTTAGTCATCGGTTTTCCATCAACAAATCCTTTCATGTATAAAGCCTTTAAGTGCCGATGTTGAGATGCTTTATCAAATGTGGCTTGTTGTGACTGGAGATTCAATTGAGCCACCACTTTTTCTAGGTCTTCTTCATCAGACCCTTCTTTAACAAATCTTGAAGGACCCTTGAACTCTGCAAGCAGAATAAACACCATACTAACATTAGCCGATGGCTTACTCTTGTTGGCTGTTTGCTTGACATTCCATGTCCTAGGTCTGATAGATTTCTAAGGTTCTAGCTCTCTATTTCTCAAGCGCTGAACTCTTCTTTTTTGGCTCCTTGTCAGACCTCCTAGGCACCACTAGCCTTTTTGCTAAACATGCTTTATTTCTTTATCACGATTGGTCTAATTTTGATCATGCACATGCTTCCCTAACCGATCATGAACTCCTTTATTTTTTATGTGCCGATCCATGTCGCTAGGTTGATAATTCAAATGCTCATGGATGGACCGGCGGTTGGTTTGAGATTGCATGAACTCTACATATTGATCACTGCACTTTGGGCAGTTACGTGTTGTAGGCAATTTCAAACCTCCATTCTAGTAGTGTTTGAAGAAAGGACAACTCCAATGTAGCTTAGCTTGTTCTCTATCATACCTTTCTTCCTTGCACTAACGCTCATATTCTTCTTCTTCAAGCTAGCGCTGGTAGTCCCTCTCCTTCTGGTGTTGCCACTTATTCAACAAGATCCTGGAAGTCATGCGAGGACGCATAGCACTAGCTCTGGATGTTTCACCTTGCTCATATCAAGTCTTTTGTTCATTGCATTGCTTCTTAGCTTCTTCATACTCATTAGCCAATATCTGAACCTTGGGGTCAACCAACCCATCTTCTTTAGCTTTAGCCGATGTCAAGACCTTTGTCTTCCTTTTGCCCAACTAAAACTCTACCATATGCACCCATAGGAAAGGATGTTTATCTATATCCATTATTGGTTTCTTAGCTGGCTCAAACTTGATCTTTCCTTGCTTGATGGCCTTCTGAATGTGAAAGCGGAAGATTATGCATTCGTTGGTACTATGGTTGGTAACATTGTGGAAATTGTAGTATTTCTTCCCTTTGAGTTCTTAAGCCAAAGGGATCATATGATTTGCAGGTAACCTTAACTGCTTCTTCTCCAGCAGCAAATCAAAGATCTTGTCAGCTTTCTTGACATCGAAGTCGTAGGTGTTCTCTGACTCCTTCACCCATGGACAAGACATAGGAGCCTTACCCCATGTCCACTTGGTGATCACAACCTCTAGATCATCCCCATCAGAGTCTGTATCGTATGGATCAGACATAGCAGCGATGCCCTTCAAATACTTTTCTTTGCGTAGGGACCGATGATGACTCTCAAAAGCAGACACCCTCTAAACTAAATGGGCCAAACTTGTGAACTCCTAGCAATCAAACTTTTCTTTGATTAATGGAGACATCCCTTGAAGGGACAACTTAGCCAATTGGCCATCAGACAGATTCAATGAGTAGCAATGGCTCCTTACTTCTCTAAATCTTTGAATGAACTTAGAGTCTGACTAATTGTTCCTCTGCCTCATGCTTGTCAATTCTATAATCTTCTTTTCTCCTGTCCCACTATAGAAATATGCATGGAACTTGTTATCTAGATTGGCCCACCTAGTGATTGAGTCTGGTTATAGCGATGAAAACCAACTGAAGTCTGATCCAGACAGGGACACGGGGAAGAATCTAACTTTATGTGCCTCCTCAACAGATGCCTCTCCAAATTGGATGAGATAGCGACTGATATGTTCCATGCTTGTGATCTCATCTACCTCGATGAATTTAGAGAAATCTAGGATTCTATAGCATGGTAGGAGTTGCACAATATCATACCAGGCTGGGTATGGGTGCTGGTAAGAGCCAACCTATCCTTTAAGCTTTATACCAAACTAGCTTTGCATCATAGTAGTTATCCGAATGAAAAACTCATCAGCATCCATGCCAGCAACATCCTGTCTTAGCTATCCTTGAGCTAGAGCTTGAGAACCTTGTACTTGAACTTGGTTTTGGGCTGGAGACATCTACCCTTGGGCTCGAAGCTGTTGAAGTTGATGAGCATTATAACTATAAGGACTCTAGTACCCATGATGTGGCATGAGCTCATATGTGCTAGCATAAAAAACCAGGTGATTTCCCTCTAGATAGTCGATCTAAGCATTATGAGTTACATATCCCTACAATCGACTATTGAAATAATTAGGATCAACATTCTTGATGGTCCTCTGCACTGAAGGAGAAATTTTATGGGCCTACTGAGGCATTTGATAGGAAGTATTGAATCTTCCCTGAGCCAGCTGTTGCACAACCTGCTGAGTGGCTAGAGAGGTTGGCTGCTAGACTGAATAAACTTGATTTTGTCTAGTAGGCTGCTAAACTACCTATGTGATAGGGGTACTTGGTGATTATTGTGCTAGTGGTTGCCCCCTATCATCTGAGCTTGCGCCCTTACCGTTGGTAGGGCTTGACCTTGCCCCCTATGGCTGGCAGAGCTTGATTTTGCCCCTGCTATTTATGGGGTCTGATCTTGAGCTTGTCCTCTAGGAATCTGCTGTATTGGTGGCTAATGGAACTGCCCACCAACTGGCTGCTGACTAGAACTAGGTATGTTGCTTCCCACAGCCGAAGGATTAAATCTATTAGAGTATATGCTAGCCTAACTTGATCAACTAGCACTCCAAAGAAGATTTCTTTCAAAACATTACCAATCAAGCTAGCCAACACCTTATTATGGTGTGTAAAGGCTTCATGAACATCTTGTGGACCAAATGAGCAATAGTCCTTGCTTCAACATCTTCACTTTGTCCATGCAGGAGGACGCTTGGCAAGGGAGTCTTCTGAACGACTGAATCATGTGTCCTACTATAAGACAACATGCACTTGTCTCTGAATTCTTCCACCACCTGCTCAATGAGTGCCTTTTGGTCATTAGGTAGGTCTTAAAGGTTGACCTTGAGGATCATTTGATTATCCAAGTCGACGATTGTGGTCCCACTAGGTGTGTCAAGATCGTGTGGATGGCGAAAAAGTGACGGGTCGTCCTCCACCATTAGGTGCCGCACACACGAAGCAAGCCTAGAGAAACCATGTGGAGTAGATCCAGAGCTCTCTCTAGGCTTAGGAGTGGACACTAGACCAGATGGTCATGACCGAGGACGTGCCAGTCAATTTGACCCTATAATTGACAAGGAGAGAAAGTTGATCAGTAATTTAAGGCTGAACATGCCGGTGCTTGTCTAGATAGTTACAAATATATGGCCAAGTGGCCAGCAAGATAAGGCTATTGACTAAACAGTCGATATGTAGCATGCTCATGATATAATGTCAACAAAATAAGCATATCAGCATTTATTATTTACTCGGTTACATGGATCTGACTTAGCCGATAATCATAAAAACATGCAAGAGATGTAAGGGTAGATGTGTAACCTTACATGTGAGAAACATACTAGCTTTAAACTAGAATAAGAACAAGTAAAAGCATGTAAATAGCCAGTACATCCTCAACATACAGGGCTATCAGCTAAAACAACTAATTCTGGTGATCTTATCATATAGCATGCGATCACTCATCTGTTGCATGTAAATAAATCTACAAACAACTAGGCTCAATCTATTGTTCCATCAGTAGGTCAAGTCCTCTGATGTAACATTGATAGTAGGACCCAAGATCAGAGACTACCAATCAATAGATCTACTTACATCACAAAGAAATCATGAAGGCAAGTTATACGTGTGGAAGCTTAGGCCATTGGCTAAATAGTTGATGGAGACATAGCGGGTGGCTAACATCGTGCTCTTCTAAGTAGAAAGATCTATTAACCGATAATGTCCAATCTGACATGCTATCAACAGATCGAGTCGGCTGATGCAGCATTGATAGCGGAGTCATACCGAATACTAGCAATCATTGAATCTAGCTCTTAACAGAACACAACTTCAAGCACCCACCATGTATGATCAAGATCGAGATGGATTAGTCATCAAATAAAATCTAACATCAAGAATTGAATTCAACTGTGATAATAATTGGCAGACGATAGATCAAAATAATAGGACCAACAAATCTCAATCTAGATTGGGCAATTTGTGATGTTATATCAAATAGTAAACTATTTAGCACGATATTGATAACTTTGATTAATACCAATATTTACAAGAGATTAGTCGTCTGTTGCAGCCTTGTAAAGGTTGATACTAATCGATAACTAATCTATACCGTGATTTGTAAGAGATTAGTCGTCGGTTGCAGCCTTACAAATAACAATATAGATCAATAACTAACTTATACCGCAACTTGCAAGAGATAAGTCGTTTGTTGCATCCTCACAAGTAACAATATAAGTCGTGATGGATATGCACAAACAAGCTAGAGGTCAGGTCATCCGATGCAGCCCTGCTTGCCTAAAGAACTCATCAAAATTGACTCTTCTCTGACTCCTAAGGGGTGTCATGAGCCAAAAAGTAATGGTACTTGTTTGGTTGATCGATGAGAGATATCTATTATAATAGCCAGGGTTCACTATTTATACACGAAGCATGACTAATGTAAGATATTTTTTTATTTTATTTTTCATTCATCATTTTTAACTAATTAAAAGAAACTAAAACGAAAATAAAAAGGGGAAAGAATACATACTTGGATACACTGGAGTACTTCTCCCCTAAGCTAGCTCTTTCGGTGAGGGTTTGGTGTTGTAAGTCCTTCGAACCGGATGTCTCCTTGTGAAGTTCATTGATCAAGTACCTTGGTATGCTCGAATACGAGGATTCTTGTGATGACGCCTCTAATGGTGATGCCACCTTCTTCTGCCTAATTTGTCTTGGTTTTGAGTTTGATAGGTTCAGAACCTTCACTTGTAGAAATTAGGGAATCGACTTTCCCCACATTTTACTTGAAGCGTGTCCTGCTCATAAGACAAAGTAGAGATCAAGTGCATGGGCTCTGTTGGTGGAAAAACACCAACATAACCAAAACTTTACTTATTCTTCTCTATCCTTAGGCACATTGGACAAGATGATAAGTTGATGCTTTGTGCTTTGTTCATTTATAACATGGGTGATAAGAACAGAAGGTTGAACATGAATGTAGCATTTGAAAACATTTGCAAAAAGGGTTGAGTTTCTTAACCCATAGAAGGATTGTCTATCTTTACATAATGTATCAAATTTTACATGATTATGACTATCATCTTCTAGAGATAAGGTGTGCAACTTTTTAGCTCATTTGGTTAAGACTATGAGATCAAGAAAGTGGTGCTAGGAACAAGCATAAAGAACTAAACACATTGAGTTAATTAGGTTGGATCAAGTAAGTTGTAACTCGAACATGTTTATTTCTTATTTATGTGCCTACCAGAATCAAGGAAAAACTCTTTTAAACAATGACCATTTACCTTAGGATGTTTTATCATTGGAGCGTGATGACACCATATGATGAAGGGTAGATGACTCATGATGGTCCTACCCTTTTGCTTGAAGTTTCCTTGTTCGGCTAGCCTCGCATCTTGAGCTGTTCATGAGCTTCTTGTCTCCTAGATTCCACCCTTTCTTTCTCATTCTTTTGTCATGCTATCTTTTTATTCTTTGATCTTTATCACTTTGGTGGACCTTCCATTCTACTCTCTCATTGGTTTATGCCTTTGTTGATTTGCTTCCATAAATGATATTCTATTGGTGAGGGCTTTTGGGTCTGTTGATTTGCTTGTCCACTTCCTATGAGTGAGTGCTTTGATTGTAGATCGTGTTTTATGACACTCATCTTCTTCCTCTTTGTTCTATGGAGTTCTTCCATCCATGATGAATGAGTTGTGTCTTCTTTGCGCAATGTTATTAGAGTTTGTCATGCGCCTTGCTTTATATCTGATTTGAATTCATCTCGTGACTTACCCAAATTGAATTGAGAGTTCCCTATAGGCGTTAGTCTAACAAAATATCCAGTATCTACTACAGCATACTATCGACTCAAAAATCAACATAGACACCACATCTAATTTGATTTAGGAAGGCATTTTAACCTAAGCACCATGCTTAATTTAAAAGCCTATGGAAGTAAAATCAGCACACCTTTTGGTTCAAGAATCAAACTAGACACCTCATCTAGTTTAACTCAAGAAAATAGTTTAAACTAAGCACCATGCCTAATTTAAAAGGTGTATGAAAAATACTTCAAAACCTAAGCAACTATAGCAAACAATGGTAGTATGAAAGCATTATAGTGATTTACTCAAATGGAGATGAAAGAGCATGATTGTTATTTAGCAAATTGAGCATGGCTTAAAGGTAGAGACAACCAAAATAATTTAGCAACATGGCATAAGATTTTTCAGAGAAGCCCATCCCCCATACTTGAATTTTGCAAATACAAAATCAAGTTTGGATGGATGTGATTAAATGTTGCATGATAATTGGTTGGACATACCTTGCATTGTCATCCTTCATTCTTTTTGCTTCAAACCTGGAATGGTTAGTGGCAAAAATACTCGAAGGAATATTTTCATAATTTATATTTCTATGCTCACTTCATAAGGGCATTGTAGCGAAAGATGAAAACTTATGTTATCTCCTAAAAGTGCTTGTTTTAGGATAGAAACTTGTCCTTGGGAAACCTTCAAATTGTGTCTAATTGGTGAAGTGGTTTCCCCTCCAACACAACCTTTGGGTGCCTATCTCAAGATTCATGCCCACAAGATTTGCAATATTTATGACAAACATATGCATCTACAACCACCCTTTCAAAATTTTTGTGAACAAGAAGCATGAGGGGGTTAAAGATCTCATGAGTGGCAATGTTAGAGAGACCAATTGATTCAGGAGATTTCTCATATGATCATGGATTTGATGAGATGTTCATGAAATAGCTTCCATGCTCATTGATGTCATCTCCCTTTTCAGGCTCCAAGGTTGTTTCTTCATGAATGTCTATAGGTAGACACATTGTCTTCATCATTCCATAACTATGACATTTATTGGTCATTTTATTGTCCAAGATTTCCCTTGAATTGGTCACTCTCAGGTTGATCTTGTCTAAGGCATCCTCCAAACTTGGATGAGTCATGTTTCTTAAGGGGATTGACTTAAGCTCACCCTTTGGATCAGGTTTAGGTTCTATCCTTAAGGTTTTGGCCTTGTCCATTCCTTCAATGGCATATGAATTTTTAACATTCTCTAGCCATTGTTGTTGCTCTTCTTGGTCTTTCTTGTGGTCTTCATGACTCCTTTGCTTTGGGTATTTTAGTGGATT
Organism: Miscanthus floridulus; assembly: GCF_019320115.1. Lineage (NCBI taxonomy): Eukaryota > Viridiplantae > Streptophyta > Magnoliopsida > Poales > Poaceae > Miscanthus > Miscanthus floridulus. The sequence continues at coordinate 37,149,788 of NC_089595.1, forward strand.
TCTAGGATCAACATGAGACTTAAGAGCATAAGAGGATCATCGGGGTCAAGGATGGGTTTAGAGATGGATACAGTTGGGACATCTAATGTTGGCATAGAAGGGGAGAGGATAGGAATGGCTTCTAGATGGCTCGGCTCTCCTATAGCGTCACTAGACACGCCACCCTTGCATTTTTCTAGATATCCCCCAAAGGGATTTGATCTAATACACTTTCTAAGAGATCCTTTCTTGAGAGGATTTGAATTATATTCAGTCGAAGGTCTCTTGTGAAGTTGGAAGTTTAAGCTTTTCCTAAAATCAGCATCGAAAAGATCATCCTCACAAGAAATTTCAAAAGGTTGAATTTCTTCTTCTTCTAGAGGATTTAGATTCTAGGGTATTGATGATTCAGGATTGATAGCTAAATCTTAGGATTGGAGTGGTTTTGATTCAGCTATCAAAACTTCTTCTTCCTGATCAGGAGATGATTCCTTCTCTTCCTCGAGGAGATAATCATGAATGCTAGTGTAGGGAATCTTTTCAATAATTCTATCAAGCATAGATCTTGCTTCACTAATAGACAAATGAAGGAAAGCTCCTCTAGAGGCTTGATCAAGGGATTGTGCAGAATCTTTGCTAAGACCCATATAAAAATGTTGAAGGAGCATCGGATTTGAAATAGCAAGGTATGTGCTAGTGGTGATAAGACTATTAATATGTTCCCATGATGTACCAAGAGATTCTTCTTTTAGTTGTCTAAAATTTAAAACCTCTTTTCAAAGGCTAACCACTCTAGAGATGGAAAAGTAACGTAAACAAAATTTAGAGCATAACGTTTCCCAATCTCCTTTCATACTTCCTATGGTTTAACTATACCATTGTTTAGCTCTTCCTGTCAAAGAGAATGGAAACAACTTCCATCTTAAAGTTTTATTAGACATGCCAGCGATACGCAAGCATGCATAGGTCTATGAAAACTCCCATAGGTGTGAGCATGGGTTTTCATTGCCTTCTCCCGAGAAGAATTGTTCTCGAATTAGTTTTATTAAACACGGGCATAGCTCGTAACCAGGTGTTAGAATAGGCTTTGAAGATTTTGGTGGCTTTAGGCTTGCGCTCGTGGGTTTAGCATATTGATATATATAGGTGTATTATCCATGCTAAAAGAAAAATAGTAAAACAAAAGATAAAAAGCTAAGCTAGGTTCGTAGTTAATTCAGCAGTCGTTTCCCTTTCAATGGCGCAAGAAAGCTTGTTGGTATTTATTAACGCAAACAAATAAATTAGCAAGCGCACGGATACCACTATAGCTTTCACCCGAAAGTATTCCAAGTATCATATCCACTGAGAAACGTATGAGACTAACTATGGTTTAACTTAACTAGGGGTAGCAACAAGGTTAGCATAAATAGGAGCGTAGAGAGGATAACTAAGGTTCTCTTGTTCTGACTTCGGTAAGCTATGTCTTCTACAATTTAACTAGGGACATTACTAGGGAATGACATCAGCAGAGGATGCTTTCCTTCGTAACCGGGTCCTACCTGGCCTACAAATGGGAGGTGGATTACAGAGGATTCAACGAGGCTATAAGAGTCACCGTCGTGAGCTACCATAGATCCGAAATGCAAGGTGCATCCACGATTAACCTAAGTCTAAGCACCACGCTTACACTTATGATTAATACTTTACTCCATCTAGAACAAGACTAAAGCACTCAAAAGAGTCACAATCCTGATGAACAATATAAACAAGATGCTTACTTGAATCAAAAGTTGATTACTAGAGAAATCTCAGAGAGCACCGATAGGCCGGCACCTCCTCCAAACTCTTCTCTCACTATTTCTATTTATGAGACTAGATCCTTGGAGGATATGAATTAGGGTTTCAGGATGGCTCTGTTGGAAGGGGTACAGGGCTGGATATATAGGGGGTAGGGCAATTCTAGACCCTCGGATCAAACTGACTTAAAAGGACGACGTAGATGCAATCTAGGAGGCGGTGGAGAACCGATATTTGAAGGGGAGCCTGACAGGTGGTGCCCACAGGCCGGTCGACCTAGTGGTGGGGCTAGTCGCCCCCTGTTAGCGTCGTGGGTCCATCTTCAGTGAGTTATCTTTTGGATGCTTCTAGAGTCTTCCCAAGTCGGTACCGTCGCGGATAAACGTGATTTACTTTGACGAATAGGTCCCCCTTGATGGTTTTCTGATTAAATCCTCTTGCAAATACAGATTCACCAAAACTCATGGAATTTATTAGTTTAAACCCCTAAACATATGTTTGGTGAGGAATTATGTATATATGCAGGTTATGTTGATGGTTTATAATTGATGTTAGTGACAGTCAACACAAGGTTTCCTTTGTTACACTTGCCTTAGCTTGCTGTTGGTATTGATATCCAAACCCTTGCTCCTCAGCAACCTTGGAGAGCTCACACTCGAGGTGTTCGCGATGTCAGGGAAGGCACCACAGCGGCCGGCGACGAGCCGAGGCGGAGCGGCGACACCCCGCGAAGCACTGGGGCATGATCTCTTTGACGGTGGAGCTTCGGAACCTAGAGATTGTGATCGGGGTGGGTGTGCGTGTTCACTGAGGGTGAAAACGAGAGAGGAAGGGCTCAACCAAGGGCTTTATAGGCGGGAGGGCATGGTAGAGGCACAAGCGTTACTCCTTGGGGCATCAAGGCTGGGCTTGAAGGCCCCCTTAATGGCCGGTTTGAAGAGCCTCCATCAATCGGAGTGAAGGAGTGCGATGAATGCCGGCGCTAGATTCTTGCGCGAGGAAGGAGAAAGGGTGGGCGGCTTACGTGTGGGCCCCTGCCGCCAGAGAGAGGAGAGAGGGAGCACGGGTGGATGCGGGCCACTCCACTCGGGCCGCCGAGCAGGCCGAGGGGTTCGGGCCCGAGCTAGGCCTCGCACGCATAAAAGAGAGGAAAGGGGGAGAGGCACGGGAGTGGGCCACCAATCAGCCCAAGGCTGAGTTTCAAGCATGGAAAAAAGAAAAACGGGCCTATGCCTGGTTCTGGTGTTGGGCTAGAAAGGAAGAAAGAAGAAAGATTTAAAAGAAAACTCCTTTTTAGCTTCAAAACTTGATCAAATTCAAATGAAATTTGATTTCAACCTCAAACAACCTAGCCCTACACTCATCCAAAACCAATATGCTTCGACATGAATGCAACAAACATGTTTCTAAACCTTATAGTTAAATTTAATTAACCAAAAATTATTATTTTATCCTAGGTTAAAAAGCACAAAAATTAAATAAATGCACCAAATTAATTACTAAATTTGGAAAATGAAATTTAGGGTGTTACATTAGTTCACCTAGGTTGTCATTCAATTACCAAAATCCAAACTTGGGACCTTTCAAAACATCTGATCTACTTTTGCAATTAACCATATGAAACACTTACAATATACCTAAGAAACATCTGAAATACTTGAAACATACGCTTACAACATGCGTTTTTCACCCTCCTTCTTTCGGACGACGAAAAGCAGAGCGGGGAATAGCTGGTTCCGGCCAGCCGGCAGCCGAGCATGGTGGTACGGCTTGGCAGCGGCCAGCTGCACTTGCGCCTGGCTTGGGCCCAGCCAGCAACAGCCCCCTCTCCTGGCCACTTGGCCACACACGGTGGCCGGAAGGAGCCACCAATCTCAGCGAGGTCAGATAGGATGCCCGTGAGGAGCGACAGGGATGGTGGTGCGGCAACGAGGTACGGGGACGGGGAGCGACGCGCATGGTGGTGGCCCATCGGGGTGGGCAGTGTGGAGTCAGTGTGGGCTGGGTTGAGGAGCGGTGCAGGAAGCAGCACGCATGCTCTCGTACGAGCAAGCAGTGCTGCGTTTCCCGTCTAGAGGAAGGAGAAGTAGAGCTGACGATTGGGCCCACATATAAGATAGAGGGAGGGAATAAGTGGAGTGGTCTGTTGAGGTACTGGCCATTTGGCCCAAGGAGAGGGAGAGAGTGTGGAGTGGTCTGTTCGGACGGACAGACACACGCTTCGTAGCGTTACCAATTTCGTTAGCGTGAACCAAAAGCCATACATAGTCTACGTAGATGAGAAGTTGTGGCAAACAGTCTCAAAGTGCAGCCAGCGGGAGGCTGTTTTACTCGGGGCTCACCATGCATGCAGTTTGCAGCTTTTCCTCTGCTCACTCTGTATTCTCAAGCTGGTTGTTGTGGTCGCGCTTACTCGTTTCCAAGCCATTCTGACATGTAACATACAATGCGGTGTGATGGAGAACAAGTGTAGAGGTCAAGAGGTGTGACTTGAGGCTACTAGACACTGGGACCATGTTTCTGCTACAAGAAAAAAGTAGGAACAAACAGAAGAGTCACGGGCTTTTGCCCTAGACTTTTTTGGTTCAAACGAAGTCGACATAAAAATCAATGATGCCGTGGGATCTTCTGTCCAGTTTATCTCCCTGTGGAAGTACGCATAACAGGATGCATCCACAGGGCGGACATCGGATACCAAAGTCGAACAATCAAACTGTTGGATGCATAAGATTAGTTGTTACGCAACAGAACCTGCATAAATTGCAGCAGCCAGTAGGTGCCCTTGCCTCCGAGAAAACCACGCGGCAAATTAAAAACACAATATACAGCAGCGCCCTCGCCCCTTTGCCCATGGATAGCAATAGCAACGTTACCGCCATGTTGCGGCGTACACCAACTGAAGGCAGCGGACACGAATTTTTTCTTATTTTTAACCTTTTTAAAAAAACAATTTTTAAAACCAACACGCTTGATTTTTTTTTTATTTTCAAAACTAACCATTTGGCCACGACTAATACCCTGGCACAGCCAAACCATGCTGCCATGCCAGTCGTCTTGGCACAGCTGGCCTGCCACCGTGGCCGGTCAACTGGCCACAGACCGCTGACATAGCTCCCTCTACCATGCCATCCAGGCCAGTGCGGCCCTGCCGCGCCCAAGGGCAAGGTAATGCCGCTCTCATTTCATGTTTTTACGGTGGATTCGAAGAGTAGGCTTGATAGCTAGGGTTTGCATGGAAATTTTAGTTTGGGAAGAGATGGAAAGTATTGTAGGAAGATCGAAAACGTTAGGAAGGTTGTGTTTTGTGATTGCCCTAGATTTTTACGTGTACATGTAATTGCTTTTGCCATATGTTTAGGTTATTAAGTTAGTTAGGAATTTTAGATACTATGTTTAAGTGTATGTTAAACTTTGTTAGTATTTGTTGGTTTAATTTGTTCTATGTTTAGGTTAGTAAGTTACTTAGAAATTTTAGTTTCCATGTCTAAGTTAGTTAGTATGGGTTAACTGTCTGTATTGATATTAATTGCGTGTTTAACTGCATGTTTTGATAGACGGGCGACATGCACGACCTGTGGCATAGGGAGAAGTGGCGAAAACGTGGTCATCCCAAATCTTTATACCCCGATACGTCTTGCAAGGATGCACGTGTCTATTCTGAACTACCTATCCCTAACAGTGACTATGGTGTAAGCCTGTCTAGGTGTATGAATCAGACATCTAGACATAGCTGCCCGGGTCTTCTACACTTGCAGAGATCAACGATTAAGTAGGGGATTTTTAACTTTTTGTCATCCTTATGGATGGCACTCCTTCGTTTGCTAGCTTTGTGCGTGCTCCTATACAATTGCCATCGCAAACAGTGAACCTCCTACGTTTTTATCATTTTTTCTGACATGGCACGCTAGGTGGGCACGCCAGCGTGGTAGTGAGTCTGATAAGGCCTATAGAGCATGCGAAATGACATGTTTACCCCTACAGCTTCTCTCCCTGACTCGCTGACGCATGGGCCCCACATGTTTGCTTTGTCTTCAACCTCATGCCATCACCACGCAGAGAGGGAAGGGGGAACTCGTGCAGTACCAGTTGCGCTGCTGCCCCTCCTCGACCTCCGGCATGCCTTGCTGAACTGCGCGGTCTGCCACGTGCTCGTCCGGCAATAGGATCCGCACCCACTCGCCACCGCCCCTTTCACGAGGCATGCGGAGTTCACCTTGCCAGCGTACGTCATGGTCGCTCTCGTCAAAATCCATCGTGATTCCGAGCTTCAAGACACGACTACCAAATAAGTACGGTTCCTGCCACACTCGCTCGATGCTCTTGGGCTCTCGGTCTCTGCCCATTCGCCATCTCTGCCATGGCAATGGAAGAGCTTGACGAGTTCGAGGTGTTGTGACCGGAGACCTGCTACACGCACGAGTTGTCGCCGCCGCCTAGCTCGTCACCTATGCCAGTGCAGGTGGCGTAGCCACCCAACGCGCCCGCAGCGCACTCTTGGCCCATGGACGTGCCAGGCCCCAAGGCTGCCCGCTCCTGGCGCACTTGCTGCTGTCAGCTGGCTGGCAGTCGGTTGGAGGAGGCAGACCCGGTGACATGGACATTGCGGGCGTCCATTGGCCTACCGTCGATCGACCTGTGCCATCTCCGTGACTCCATGCTCTAGATGACCGGCTTCATTGAAGGATGATGTCGTAGCATGTCGCGTGCATGGTGCTAGTGTAGCTCGATTTGTACTCGCGCCTCGTGGTCCAATTAAATGGACGGGCGCACGACACAGGGGGTAGTCCGGCAAGTAATGTCGGAGGTCGATGAGGGGCAGCAGCGCAGCCGGGAATGCACGAGCTCCTCGCCTTCCCTCTCTGGTGATGGATGGAGGTTGTGAAGACAAAGCTAACGTGTGGGGCCCACACGCCAGTGAGGGAGGGAGAGAAGCTGCAGGGGTAAACAGGTCATTCTGCATGCTCTGTAGGCCTTCTCAGGCTCACTGCCACGCTGACGTGCCCACCTGGCGTGCCATGTCAGCGAAAATGGCAAAAACATAGGAGGTTCACTGTTTGCGATGGCAATTGTGTAGGAGCACGTACAAAGCTGGCAAACGAAGGAGTGTAGTGTATGTTCCTTGATATATGTTATGAAATTACTGCTGAGTTGATTGAATTATCTTATTTAGGACAAGGAGAGGTGCTACTTTTTCCAGTGGATTGATGGTCCTAACAAGTTTGACCCACAGTGCCTCCTTATCAAAGATTGGTTTTGTCGTACAAAACATGAGCACTTCAAGCGGTGGGTTCCACCTAACCCTAACCCCCCACCAATGACGGACATGGAGAAGAACGAAGCCATCGCAAAACGACTTGAGGACCCTCCTCTGTGTCATTATGGAGATCAAGCTATGGTGTCCCATATAAGTTTGCTAGCTCGAGTTTGAGTGTGGTAACAAGAACGAAGTAAGTGAATAGCTTATCTCTTGAACTTTTTATTTCCATGTTTGGCATGTACTAATCTATTGTCTTTTGCAGCACGGATACTGGAAGTGTGATTTCCGTGAGTGGCTCTATGGTCCTAAGTCTCATTTTCTAGAGCCAAAGGAAAAGAAGAGAGGATAATCATTTCGGCACCTCTGGTGCTACGCAAATGTAGCGTTGAAGCCCACTATGGCCTAGATCCTTCAGAGCGTGGAATAGACCATTGGTGTGGGCATATGGTTGATTATGATGAGGTTGGTTATTTGTTATGGAAAACTTGAAATGGAATTTGCTGCACATAATGACTTATATTTTTGTTTGAACAGAGCACCAAAAATGTAAACGGGAGTCATACAATGGTACAAATGAATTTTGGGATACAATCAAGGCGAAGCAAGTAATGGGATAGAAGATCTCAGCTTGTCAATGTCTTCGTTAAGCAACACATATAGGAGATACGTAAGAAAGCAAGAGAAAGGGGTCTGCTTCACCCTATACATCCAGGTACAAATGAGTGGTATGTTCGGGAGCATAAAATGTCTATCGGGAAGAAGGCAGAGGAGGAGAGGGCAAGGCAGGCGGAAAAGTTTAGATGCAGGTCATGAAAGACATTGTTGCTGGATTGCCTAGGCTTCCTAATGAGTGCTTCGGCTGTCTATTTCCTTTGGTACCCTATTTTTATTTCTATTCGCGTTGCTAACTTTGTATTTGTCCATTCAGGGAGAGGGCACAGTGAGGAGCATGCCGCTAAGGTAGCACATGCATGGTTGGAAAAAAGGAAGGCAAGGGAGCAAAAAAAGAGAGGTGCTTGACCCCATGCTATCTCAGATTGTGGAGGCCGATGAGGGTGGCAAGGATGAGGAGGACTATGCTAGATTGAGTGAGCTCATCGCTCTAGCGGAAGCAGACTTGTTAGATAAGACAAGCAAGTGGAGGAAGATGCGTTCTTGTCTCAGGCCACAGATGAAGTAGAGGCTGATTACTTCAAGCGAAAGGCAGATGGGGCCAATGTAGGTGAGCCCAACTACAGGAATGAGGTTGTGGTAGAGGATTGGGACTCATACAATGAGTTGCTTTTTGAGGGTGGTGACAATTGATGTTGTAGTATATTTTATTTTTCATGCACATAACATTTGATCCTTTGGACTAAATTAGGTGTACTTTTAGAACTATTCATGTACATGACTTTTTGGTGTGTTTTAATGTCCTGCACTTTTCAGACTAATGTACAGTAGCCACGTGATGCATTTTTCATACCGCAGACTTTTCAGTCCAAAAACCTAACCTTTTCAGTGGCATTAATTAGCCATGTAATAAACTTTAGTGTGTTGTCCATTCCAAATTAATGTGACTTGACCACACAGAGACGCCTAGCCTTGCCTATATATACATATGCCTTGCTACATCTTTTGCACCCTAACTTGAGTACAGTAGAGATGTTTGGAGGCTTATGGAGAGGAATGGGTGCATTCTAAGGGAGAGGAAGGGGTGGGAGGAAGGGATCTCCCATCATATGGGAGGGTTCTATTGGTCTAGATGAATGGGACGAACCACTTTATGAGTTTCCATTGCAAGGAAAAAGTGACATCACCCATGACAAATCTTCTCTGGGGATATGATAACAGGAGAGAGGAGTGGCCCAAATGTCGCCACATGAGGACTGCTTAGTGCAGATGTGCAATGACCAGAAGGATGAAGGTCAACATTTCTCCAGATGCCTAATAGGATGGGTATTTTTCATGAAACCCTATTTTTCAAATTAGTTAAAATAGAAATTACATGCTTACCGAAGTTCACGGTTTCAGGCATCCGACGGAGGCGGAGAAGTGTACTACTATGGTAGCTAACCAAATTGTATCATCAAGAAGTATTGTGGTGGGCGGTAGCAATGGTGTGTCCAGAATGAATGAGACTAGTTCCTTTGAAAAAACTAATAATAAGATGGAACATCGTGTCACAGACAATGATGGTAATAATGGAAGTGTGGTGCACACAAGCAATGAGTGTGGCAAGAGCTTCAAGGAGATCAGTTCACTAAATGGGCACAAGCGTATTCACAGGCGAGAGGAGCACATGCGCATGATGGCAGAACAACAACCAATCACTGTGATGGTGGACAAGTGTACTACTATGGTAGCTAACCAAATTGTATCATCGGGAAGTATTGCGGTGGATAGTAGCAATGGTGTGTCCAGAATGAATAAGACTAGTTCCTCTGAAAGAGCCAATAAGAAGGAACATCCTCTCACAGAGAATGATGACAACAATGGAACTATGGTGCACACATGCAATGAGTGTGGCAAGAGCTTCAAGGAGATCAGTTCACCGAATGGGCACAAGGGTATTCACCAGCGAGAGGAGTATAAGCGCATGCGCATGATGGTGGAACAACAACTCGTAGTTGCGATGGTGCCATGGTGGACAAGTGTACTACTATGGTAGCTAACCAAATTGTATCATCGGGAAGTTTTCTAGTGGATAGTAGAATGGTGTGTCCAGAATGAATATGACTAGTTCCTCTAAAAAAGCTAATAAAATAGAACATCCTATCATAGAGAATGATGGCAATAATGAAGTGTGGTGCACACATGCAATGAGTGAGGCAAGAGCTTCAAGGAGATCAGTTCACTGAATGTGCACAAGGGTATTCACCGATGAGAGGAGTATATGCACATGCGCATGATGGCGGAATAACAAACCATCGCTACGATGGTGAACAAGTGTTCTACTATGGTAGTTAACCCAATTATATCAACAGGAAGTATTGCGGTGGATAGTAGCAATGGTGTGTGTAGAACGAATCAGACAAGTCATTCCTATGAAAAAGCTAATAAGATGGAACATCCTGCCATAGAGAATGATGGCAACAATGGAAGTGTGGTGCACACATGCAATGAGTGTGGAGGCAAGAGCTTCAAGGAGATCAGTTTACTGAATGGGCATATGGGTATTCACCGACGAGAGGAGTATAAGCACATGCGCATGATGGCAGAACAACAACCCGTCGTTGCGATGGTGGACAAGTATACTACTATGGTAGCTAACCAAATTGTATCATTGGGAAGTATTACGGTGGACAGTAGCAATGGTGTTGCTAGAGTGAATAAGACTAATTCCTCTAAAAAAACTAATAAGATGGAACATCCTATCATAGAGAATGATGGCAGCGATGGAAGTGTGGTGCACACATGCAATGAGTGTGGCAAGAGCGTCAACAAGATCAGATCATTGAATGGGCACAGGGGTATTCACTGGCGAGAGGAGTATAAGCACATGCGCATGATAGTGGAACAACAACCCATCGATGCGATGGTGCACCAGTGTACTATGGTAGCTAACCAAATTGTATCATCAAAAAGTATTGCAGTGGACAGTAGCAATGGTGTGTCCAGAATGAATAAGACTAGTTCTCTAAAAAAAGGTAACAAGATGGAACATCCTTTCACAAAGAATGATGGCAACAATGGAATTGTGGTGCACACATGCAATGAGTGTGGCAAGAGTTTCAAGGAGATCAGTTCACCAAATGGGCACAAGGGTATTTACCGGCATGAGGAGTATTAGCGCATGTGCATGATGGTGGAACAACAACCCATCATTGCGATGGTGCACAAGTGTACCAATGGTAGATATCGAAATTGTATCATCAGGAAGTATTACAGTGGACAGTAGAAATGTTGTGTCCAGAATGAATAAGACTAGTTCCTCTGAAAAAGCTAATAAGGTGCAACACCCTATCACAGAGAATGTGGCAACAATGGAAGTGTGGTGCACACATGCAATGAGTGTGGCAGGAGCTTCAAAGAGATCAGTTCACTGAATGGGCACAAGGGTATACCGACGGGAGGAGTATAAGCACGTGCGCATGATGGAGGAACAATGACCCATCGCTGCGATGGTGGACAAGTGTACTTCTATGGTAGCTAACCAAATTGGGAAGTATTGTGGTGGATTGTAGCAATGGTGTGTCCAGAGTGAATGAGATTAGTTCCTCTAAAAAGCTAATAAGATGGAACATCCTATCATAGAGAATGATGGCAACAATGGAAGTGTGGTGCACACATGCAATGAGTGTGGCAAGAGCTTCAATGAGATCAATTCACTAAATGGGCACAAGGGTATTCACCGATGAGAGGAGTATAAGCACATGCGCATGATGGTGGAACAACAACATGAAGCTGTGATGGTGGACAAGTGTACTACTATGGTAGCTAACCAAATTGTATCATCAGGAAGTATTACGGTGGACAGTAGCAATGGTGTGTCTAGAATGAATAAGACTAGTTCCTCTGAAAAGCTAATAAGATGGAACATCCTATCATAGAGAATGATGGCAACAATGGAAGTATGGTTCACACATACAATGAGTGTGGCAAGAGCTTCAAGGGGATCCGTTAACTGAATGGGCACAAGGGTATTCACCGACGAGAGGAGTATAAGTGCATGTGCATGATGGGCAAAACAACAACCCGTCGCTGCAATGGTGGACTTTGTACTATTATGGTAGCTAAGAAAATCATATCACCAGGAAGTATTAGGGTGGACACTAGCAATATGGTGTGTCCAGAGTGAATAAGACTAGTTCCTCTAAAAAAGCTAATAAGATGGAACATCCTGTCACAAAGAATGATGGCAACAATATGGAAGTGTGGTGCACACATGCAATGAGTGTGGCAAGAGCTTCATCGAGATCAGTTCGCTGAATGGGCACAACGTATTCATCGGCGAGAGGAGTATAAGCGCATGCTCATGATGGCGGAACAACAACCTGTCACTTCGATGGTGGCAAGTGTACTACTATGGTAGCTAACCAAATTGTATTATTGAGAAGTATTACTGTGGACAGTAACAATGGTATGTCTAGAATAAATAAGACTAGTTCCTCTGAAAAAGCTAATAAGATGGAACATCCTATCACAGAGAATGATGGCAACAATGGAAGTGCGGTGCACACATGTAATGAGTGTGGCAAGGCTTCAAGGAGATCAGTTCGCTAAATGGGCACAAGGGTATTCACCGGGGAGAGGAGTATAAGCACATGTGCATGATGGGGAACATTAACCCATCGATGCGATGGTGGAGAAGTGTACTACTATGGTAGCTAACCAATTGTATCATCGGGAAGTATTACTGTGGACAGTAGAAATGTTGTGTCCAGAACATATAAGACTAGTTCCTCTGAAAAAGCTAATAAGGTTGAACACCCTATCATAGAGAATGATAGCAACAATGGAAGTGAGGTGCACCATGCAATGAGTGTGGCAAGAGCTTCAAGGAGATCAGTTCACTACATGGGTGCAATGGTGTCCACTAACGAGAGGAGTATAAACGTGTGCGCATGTCAGAACAACCACGGGAAACAAAGAAGGATGAGATGAAGATGATCCGGTTTGTAGCACGGACTCTACACAGGTTATTGATGGAATTCAAGCGGCACTGGACGGATGACTTATCAGCCAGCATGACCTGCTCAAATAAGCATATCAGTGCAGATGAAGAAACAGATGAGATGAGAGAAGTCGCTGAGATTTTGGTAGCACTAGCACAAAGTTTTTGCAAGGACAGTACTATGCATGTATCATCGTTAGCATCAAATTTCGCTCAAAAAAATCGTCAGCATCAATTGCTAAATGTTTTGTGTGCACAACATGCAAGAAGAAGTTCTCTTCATACCATGCCCTAGGAGGCCACATGTCCATTCATAACAACAAGCCCACCAAGAACAGCTTTTGCTTGAGGATGGTGGCATTGGCAGCTCCGGTGGTGGTAGGGAGCAGTCCACATGGAAGCACGTGTGAGAAGTGCAATGAGAAGTTCTCAACTAGGCAGATCCACAGTGGGCATAAGCGTAAGCACCGGTGCGAGGAACACTAGAAGATGGCACTATTGGAAGATCGGAATGTGAAGCCACCATTGCCAATATTGCCTCATCATGAGGCAGAAAGCTCTGGGCTAGTGGTTGTGCCAACTGATGAGAACATATAGCCTACAGGGACAGGGTTGGTTGTGGCAGCTCACACGGTGCCACTGGCTTGTGATGGCGTCCAGCAGCCACAGCAGGCTATGAGTCTGGGTAATGAGATTGAGCTGCCATGGTGTGTCCGGAATGAATAAGACTAGTTCCTCTGAAAAAGCTAATAAGATGGAACATCCTGTCACATAGAATGATTTTAACAATGGAAGTGTGGTGCACACATGCAATGAGTGTGGCAAGAGCTTCAAGGAGATCAATTCATTGAATGGGCACAAGGGTATTCACCAGTGATAGGAGTGTAAGCCCATCTGCATGATGGCGAAACAACAACCCATCGTTGCGATGGTTGACAAGTGTACTACTATGGTAGCTAACCAAATTGTATCATCAGGAAGTATTACGGTGGATAATAGCAATGATGTGCCCAGAATGTATAAGACTAGTTCCTCTGAAAAAGCTAATAAGATGGAACATCCGTCACAGAGAATGATGGCAACAATGGAAGTGCGGTGATAGCCCAATACTGTACAACTCATTGTTGTGGATTTTTTTTTAAAACACACACCTTTCTTTATTCAACTATCCAGGAATAGAATTATAAACATCATCTAGCGGTGACAAAAACAATACATGCCTACCAGTGCTATTGTATAAGGAGCTTCATGAACAAACTATCCCCCTGATCTGGCTATAGGTGCCCATGGATCCTCCTTTGATATTCTTTATGACGTTGGCACAATCACTTGCCAAACGGAGCTTCTAGACTTGAATATCCTTAGCTAGAGCCAGACCTTCTCTGTGGGTGTGTGGCCCGTGCGACCGCACAGAGCCCCAAATTCTGGTGATAGCTCAATACTATACATTCCTTGTGTCTATTTGTTTTGGCCCAAATTCTATAGATGGAACAGCAGGACAGCCCAATCACTTAATCACACCGCGTCTGGTTGTCTTCCCGTCGAAGCCTGGTGCGTGTTGTTCCTATCTCCTCCTCCCCATCCCCCCCCCCCCCCCCCCCCCCCCCCCCCCACACCCACACCCACACACCTCGGCAGCGGTGGACGGTAAGGCCGCGAGCAGCGAGCATGTTGCATCCGGACCCCATTACCGGCCGCAGGCCGCCGGCACCGCGGCGCATGCAGCGTGCATGAAGACGTGAAGCCTGATTGGTTTGGTGATTCCGTGAAGCTGTGCGGCAAGTTAAGCAAGGTAATTTTCTCTTTTCTTCTTCTGTAAAATTCTACTAACCAGTTTACCTGTAAGTGTGTTGTTGTGCATTTGATACTAATACTAGATGTAACGTTTCTGAATTTTGTTCTTTCCATCATTTGTATGCACGTGCATCTATATCTACTCGTCTAGTATTTCAAGATCCAAACCATCAGCCATGTCTTCTAGAAAATATCTCTAAATTGAAGTTATTGAAGCCTTATTTGCATTCTACAGTGACTGATTTAGCTACAATAGCACTTGAGAGTGATATGCTAGAGAAGATTGATTGTGTTAAGATTTCAATTCGAAGAACACCAAAAGAATGATGCTGTTCAAATAAATATATGCGACCAAGGATTGAATAGGTACAGTTCTTAACATATTACGTAGAAATGTAATTCATTATCATCTATATATTATTTATTATTGCTGTTTTTTACAACCTAGAGGCCCCCATTATAAGTTTTGCACAGGGCCTTGGTTTTGGCTGGGGCGGCCACCGGTACGTCGTTTGATTCAATGGTGATGAATAGCCCATCACTAACGGTGTGGCATTTGATTCGGTCGTGATGTGTCTTGACCATCACCGCAGGTGGCATTTTATCCGGCTGTGATGTCTTGATCGTCACCGCCGGTTTTACCATATCACCAGTACATAAGCTGAGTAGGCTACTCACCTCGATACAAGGCTACTCAGTGAGCATAGTTGTTGTCCAAGCTGGATGGCATCATGGGCGGATCTAGGGAGCATGCCAGGTATGCCATGGCATACACTGGCTTCCAGTGCGTGTGTATATTTATATATTGTAAAAAACCTATTAATCATCATAAAAAATTCAAACAATTAGTATTATAAGTCTATTTTACGTCCATATTTTGAACTGTGAGTATGTCATTTGAACTAGTTTTATTTTACTTTATAGAAGTTTTCAACTTAATCTCAAAATTAAGAGCATATTTGGATTCATATGGCTAATTGTTAGTGAGCTAATTTTATCCCTAACCCATCCAAACATAGGTCTAATAGATACGTTAATTTTTTAGCGAAGTCTTCAACTAGTTGCATTGTTAGCCAACTAGCTGGCCAACCCCAACAAATCTGAGCTATTTTTTACTGTAGCTAATAACTACTCGTAGCTGGTCCAACAGGCCATAAAAACTTAACTTGCTATTTAGTGCCTATATACTGAATTATGTTGTAAAATTTTTAATTATTTATCAAATTGGCAAATGGTTTTATCGAATTATAAATGAAAATTTTTGCTAATCAATGTTACCCTGAATTGACTAAATACTTTGTACTATATCACCATTGTATATAATTTGTGCATATAACATATCAAGTATTCTTTAAATATTAGCTTCAACTGGCAGTAATAGATGGGCTATCACTGCCGGTTTGTGGCTTAAACTGACAGCGATAACTATTTTGTAAAAGAATTCATAATTCATAACTTTTCAAATGAAATTGGATTGAGATAAACTTTATATAAAAATTATAGAGTTTAAAGATATCTAAAACTTTGTAGATGATAATTTTTTAATTAGAGATAGTTTACAAGTCCAAATATTCAATATAAGTGTCGAATATATGGGCCCGGGGTACCTTCATCGCCCGTATAACCTAAGCCATGCCTATCTATCGGGCTGAAGACGACGAGGGATGAGGCCCATGAAGGCCAGGCAAATCCACTAGCTTGGAGATCAAGTCATTCGGAGGATATCTGGCGCCATCATATATAGGCGATAGGATAGAATCATTTTGTTGCACTTCTATGCAATAAACTAGGAATCCAATCTATTAGCCGATCGGATCTACTGTAACCTTAACCCCAGACTATATAAGGAGGGCCAGGGGCCTCCTGATTGGGATCCCCATCTTCTACATTCTAGCGCATAGCTACACGCAGCAGCCCCTGTAACCTAGCATACAAATACAGAGAAGAAGCTACTCCTAACTAGACGGATGGCACCACGTGCCTAAACCAATATAATCCTTGTGTCTTGTGTGCTACTCATCTTATTTGTCTTATGCGAATAGCTGCTAGGATCACATTTTGAAATGATTAACTGAAAGTGCATCTAGCCCTTTAGTGGGTTTTGGATGATTGAATGACAACGTGATTAAAGGACTAACCCATTTGCTAAGTGTGGACAGGTAATAGGTTATCTCATAGGTACTTAATGAAAGCCAAAATAATGTGTTGTTGTGTAAACAATCTAATTCAAGCACAAGACAACAATGCAAATGGAATTCATGCAAAGGCTTAATTATTGGGGGATTTCCATGTTCTATGTGAAAGCAAGCTTGCAAGAATTAATTAATGAGACATAAGGGATTGCATATGGATTGGTCTCATATTTAAAGCTTGCTAAATTGAAATGAAAAAGATAACAATACATGAATGGATGATTCAACACAAGATGTGACTTGATGGCTTGAGATGGTGAAGATAGCAAGGAAAGGCTTCGAGGTACTAAGCAAGGGTGAAGGGCAAGCAATGGCTTGGCGGCCGAAGAACCTAGCTAGGGTGAAGAAGGAAGTACTTGCATTTAGTTGAGGTACTAATCAAGCTATGATGTTCATGTTTATGTGGAGGATCAAATCACTATTGAAGTGTTTGATGGAAGTGACTTGATACATTTGGGATTATTCAAATTTGATGAATGGAATCAAGTCACATGCTCAAGATGGCTATGCTCAAGTGAAAAGATCAATATCAACATGTTAGCACCCTTACTTGATGAAGATTGAAAGAGACGGCATCAATTCAAAATAGATCAACTCAAGTGGTATAAATTCATTTTTCCTTTTATCTTGAGTTTAATAAGTATGTCGTATTATTAAGAGGGATGCATCATGTTGATAGATAATGTTTCATAAGTGCTTAAGCCAACCCATGTGAGTTTTGAGTATTTGAGCGACAAAAGAGCTAACTTTATTTTTTGCTGGTCTGGCAATACCGGACGTGTCCGGTATTTACCCAGCAGTGCTAAATTGTTGCTCTCGGGTTGGTTCGTCAGGAGTTTCAACGTAAGTCGTGAGTTTCGATGGTCGGGAGTCCCGGCAAGGATTGGGAGTTCCTACGTCTCGCACTTTAACTGTCCTGTAGGGTTCACTGTCCTGGTCATACCGGACGTGTCCGGTATTCATACCGAACGTGACTGGTATGCATGACCAGAGGCCAACGGCTAGTTTTCAAAAGCCTTGAGGGTCGGGAGTTCCGACGTGAGTCGGGAGTTCCGACGGTCGGAAGTTCCAGCATGTGTCGGGAGTTCCGACACCTCACAAACTTCAACTCAGTTACATGGTTTTCAAAATTGCTAAGGGTTAGGAGTTCCGATGTGAGTCAGGAGTTCCGACGGTCGGGAGTTCCGGCATTCATCGGGAGTTCCGACGCCTCACAACTTCATTGTAACTTAGTTACCGTTGGCGTAGACCGGACGTGTCCGGTATGTGGCAACGGCTATAAAATGGCTAGTTTTTCAAGGGGGCTATAAATACCCCCAAGCCTCCACCTTTGGAGGCTGCTGATTATGCTGACATACTCACACGTTTTTTAGCCTTGCCAACTCTCCTAAACCCTCTCTTAGTGAGTGTGTGATACAAATTGCAAAATCCATTTGTGGGTTAAGAGAGAATTTGAAAAAGAGAGCAAGCCACCATTTGAGCACTTGTGCATATTGTCAATCTCGTGATTCGCATTTGTTACTCTTGGACTCTTCGGTCCAGACGGTTAGGCGTCGCCGGAGAGCACTCGAGAGATTATGGTGTGCCACGAAAAGTTTGTAACGGTCGATTCCGCCGCCTTGGAATCATTTAGTGGAAGGAGGAAAAGGAGTTGGAAAAGACTCCGGCTAGAGTGACCTTCGTGGTACCCTCTAGGGCTGACCTTCGTTGGGTCGCCCTCAGCCCCCTCAACGGAGAGTAGGACTCGAACGAGTCCGAACTTCGGTAAAACAAATATCGTGTCTCAATTCACATTTCATTTTATATTTGTGTTACTCCAGCTCTTGTGTAGGTTCTCTGTGTATATTGATATCTCTAGTAGGTACCTGCAGTTTGGTTTGAAGATAGAAATCGAAAGGAGCAAGTTCGGGGCTATTCTGCAGAAACCGTGCATACCGGACACGTCCGGTATTAGAGCTCTATGTTGAAAATATTTATTTTCAGTTCTAACTTTGTGTTGCAGGGTTATAGCTTCTAGATACATTATTTGTACCTTGTATACTCTGTGGCTAACTTGTGAGGGGTGGTACTACTCTTTATTTGGAGTTTCTATTTTGGAAACTCCCTTTTCTAATCGTTTCCGCATTTAAAGGCGTTAATTTTCATAAATGTCTATTCACCCCCCTCTAGGCGGCATCCTAGATCCTTTCATTAACAATGTTGAATGCAGACAAAGTCAACATCAAAGTTGTAGTACTCAACGAGATCAACAACTTTGTAGTTAAAAACTTTTTCATTTGAGATTATTTTGAGTGCTAAATATACAATCTAAGATCCAAAATGGTATAGTTAAAAAATAGTGTCATAATCACATATGTTCAGTAGCTCAGCTGGTCCATGTGTTTTAGGGAACATGAACATTGAGATCTCAATATAGATGGAAACGAAACGAATACGAATACGGATATGGATATTTTTTTAATACGAATACAAAACAGGTGTCTTGGATTCGGATTTCTATTTAGATATTTACTGAATTCAACTCAAAGTGTATATTGTTAAATTCAATATACATGAATAAATTTTACTACAAAGATCATCGTTAACCAAAATGAACTAAATGATAGTACACTTCTAATAATCTCCAATATGGAAGTAACTAAATTGTAATGGATAATATTTAATAAAATAATAGGTCAAGTGAAGAAATTCAAACAAAAATGGTAGAAAACAAATTGCCATTTTGCTTTATCAATATTTTTGGAATTAAAAATTTATTACACAAGTAGAGATTAAAGTATTTACGTATATAATATAGACAAGGATAGCTCATAAAAATAATATAAGGTTTTGATAATTATTTAATAATTAAATATATAAGTTAATTAATCAACTTTATATTTATATAAATATTTATCATGACATTATAAATTATACAATATAATTCACATCAATAATAGATAAACCAACAAATATATAAGGTTTAAACTAAATCAAAAAAATATTAAAATTACTTTAATCTTTATGTATTATTAATAGTTTTAAATTAATACTAAAACTTATTTATAGATATACTATTAAATGGTTTCAATGCATCATTATTAATAATAAAATGAAATAATTGGTCACTTGTTATGGAGAGAAAACTTTTAAATAGATTCATGATAACTTGTTTTCTTTGCGGATACGGATACCAATGTACTCTCTACCTCTCTTTTGCCCTAATCTTTTCCAATCTCCATATCGTTTAATACAACGGCCAAGGATAACACGTTAGGCTTTTGCTAGCCAACCTAGAGCAACCTGCCAATGTTCTTTCCCCAATGGGGGTGCAGTCTTGGTCGAGTGAGTGTCTCAACGTTTCTTTTGCTAGTTTGCTTGAAAACTAGTTGCTTATAAACCTTGCCGCTTTTTACGGTGAAAACTTGTTGGCTATCCGCTACTTATGGTGTCTGACCGATCTACGGTTGTTTGGTTCGGTGAAACTTCGAAACCAACGTGACACCGAGTACCAATCCTGTCCAAAATAAAAGCTGACACCAAACTGATCCACTGATTAAACCAAAAGTTCGAGTCACTTATAGGACCGGTGTCCGATTTTTTTTTTTCAAAAAAAGGAATGCCCAGTTCTGTCTAGGCTGGACAAGAGAAGATAACAGCTTGCAACAAAGATGATAGCGTTATTGGGAGGATGGAGCTAGCTGCGGATAGATGAGGACATTGAGGTTGACAGGGGAGAGGTGCTTGAGCTCGTCGCCGATAAATGGAGCTCCAATAGAAGGGGCTCGCAGCGCTCGAGCGAGGAAGCAATCATGGATGATACAGAGCTCGTGGCAGCTGGGATATGATGGTCGCCATTGGTGGAAAGAGAGGAGCGGCGGAGTAAGAAGCGACCCATAGCTAGGAGAGGTGGCTCCCCTACCTCTTTTGGCTATCTGCTGCGAACTTTGAATCGGTATAAGCGTTGAAAATTATGCCGCATTGGAAGCGCAAAGTTTGGGTCCTTTTGGAGCAGGAGCCGCTTATTTTGAAGCAAAAGCTGGAAAAAAAAATCGGTGTCTAGCAGGGCCAAAATGGTTCAAACTCTTATTCAACTGCAAACAGTTGACTGAGTTTGTTTTTCCACATTATAGTAGGTACTACAAGCCCTTTCAACTATGGAACTGAGTTTTAAACACCATATTAATTGTTATTTTTTTTAATTCACTTGCATAAGGTTATTTAGTGTACAAAAATGTTCCTTATTAGTACATGTGAGAATTGTTTTTAGCCTTTTGAAATAACCTACAAAGTTCAGTTTAGCACATTGCCACGTCAGCACCATGCCCTCTAACTTTAAATTGGAGTCAAGGTTTAAAAACAAACGATTATGTGACTTAGGGTTGAAAATCTAAACCGGCTTTAATTTGCAGTTGAGATTCAACTAGACTCGGTCTTGAGTTGAGGCCTAAAATAGATTAAAAAGAGAAAGCAATAAAGTCCAAAGCTGAGATGCTCGCTCTCTCTCCATCAGCGAAACAGATAAAGTGGGTACAAATAAACAGAAGAAGAGTCACAGGCTTAATTTTGCTGTCTATAGACCCTTTGGTCCAAACGAAGTCGGCATGACAAATCAACGATGCTGTTGGGAGCTTCTGTCCAATTTATTTCCCTGTGGAAGTACTGGCATGGGGATTCTACGGATCCTCGTGGTTTCGCGTGGACAAACACGCTGACCCAGTGACGCCTATCTCAGTTTCTGCGCTACTTGTCACAAAATTTCTGAGCTAGTACTTGTCACAGATAATCCGTCCACAGACTGGACAACGAAGAAGTCGAACAAATCAAACTGTTGACGCGTAAGATTAGTTGTTACGCAACAGAACCTGCATAAATTGCAGCAGCCAGTGGGAAATTAATGCCCACCTCCGAAAAACAATTTAGACCGCCTTGGGAAGCTCTATTATGTGCTAGTGTTGCAAGCCGCTATTGCTATTGTTGGACCGCTATTTGCTATGTGAATGGCTCAAGTGACACTATGGATGATTCCATTATTGGTAATAAAAATGTTAAGATAGTGATTTGGACCATGATAAAGATTAATGATATCCTTTTCAAATGTCTAACAATCCACCAGCCGCCCCTATAATACATGTTTGTAGGGGCGGTTCAGTCTAGAACCGCCCCTACACTATATTTTTCCGCCAAAAAGAATTTAAATTTATAATTCAAATTGGACCAGAACATATATATATATATATATATATATATATATATATATATATATATATATATATATATATAATTCAAATCTGATCAGAACATATATAATTAAAATCTGGCCACAAGCACAAGAGCATTACAAGTCTAATTCACAAGAATATATACAATCCATCATTAAATAGATATAATTCACAAGTCTAATTCGTTCCACAAGTCCAAATCGTCCCACAAGGTAAGACCAATGTCAAATTCTATACACATTGTTATCAACAGCCTAGAGCTAGCCTTTTAGTATCAAGAAGGTGTTGGTACTGAGGATTTCTACCTAAGTCAGAATCTCGGTCATGGTAGGTGTCTTTGATGTGTACAATCTGGTCCAATATGAAGTTGCAAAGGTCGCCGACGAGCTCTAAGAGTTAGTCATCCTTGTATGGGTCTCTTTTTATTTCTTTCTCTTCTTTCCACTACAAGAGAACAAGTTTTGGTTTAGTATTTCATATCATGTGCGAAGTTTTTATACTACGGGTGAAGAGGTTCAAACTTATCCTTAAGGGGTGTCCCCTGTAGGCACCGGTGTTACTCATTATAGAGCATACATAGTATCCACAATGTACACTCTTAGGCTTCTGCTTGGGGCACTGTGTGTTTTGCATATGGAAATGTTAAGTAATGCTTTTAACAGCCATGTAATGGAGTACTAAAGTAAGTTACACATATCGCTCATAGTATTTTTATAGGCAATCTTTCCTTCCTTACTAGATCATGCCTTCCGTGATGTTTATTGACATAGAACTTGAATGCCATGTTCGAATTATTTTAGCAAATGCAACTTATTAGTATCCAAAAGTGAACGTTACAAGTATATATACAAACATATAAGTTAATAAGGATTGTCGATATGTATACGTCTTGAGAATCGATATGAAGTCTTTGTATGTCTTCGGGTCCCTATCTATTGAATCAAAGACCCATGCCATGCTTCTCCCGACATCGACGCCTATACAAATCTAGTGGTTGCTGCATAAATTTAATCATAGAACTAGATAAACTCTTTTGCATTGAATAAAATATATCGAACAAAGCTTTAAATATAGAGTTGAACTTACTCGAAGTTGTATGGTAGCCGTATAGTAGAGTGCTGTTGAAGATTTTTAAAAGCCAGGGCAATGTATGCTGAAACCTTAAGAGACTCTTGCCTTAGTTTCTTTGCATGGATGTCCTCTTTCTCCCGAAGGGTTTTTCCGGCAGCTAGCTCTTTGACATCCAGTTTCTACTATGTAGGGTAATTAAAATTTGTTTATGCTATAGCTTGAGGGTCTATATATCCGGCTTTCACACTTGGCATTTGTTTTACAATGTGCACTTGCATTCTACAAATCACGACGTGTGTTAGTTACAACAAAATCGAAAGATTATATTCATATCATATCAGGAGGGCAAGGACTTACAGGCACCATGTGCGAATTAGATTCATTTCCATTACTCCGAGGTGAAAGCATGTTTGCATGTCATTGAAGTCAAAGATAATTTTTCTGGCTGGGCTTCCAAATGTGCCGGCGGGGAAGCATGCTTGTACGAGGTCTATGCTCATTAGGAGAACATGCAAGTACCAATCATGGAACCTTCTCATTCCATGTGGTAGGCGCTAGATGTTCTAGTTTGGTAGGAAGGGTTTGCCTCTTTCATATGTTTTTGGGCAATCCTTTGACCATTTGATGGCATCAACATTTGGATACTTCTTTGCTGTTTGGTGGACTTTGCTAGTGACAGCCTCCTCAGAAGCCTGTGTTGGGACTTTTTTAACTTGGTTCTCAGGCTTGAATTGGTCATGGGCATACCACTTATGCACCAACGAGATGTCTTTCATCAGAACATAAATTGGCCTTCTAGTGATTGGATGCTTCTTTCAAAGTTCTCATTCAGGCACGTCCTCATCTTCTTGTGCATCACCTTCTTCAGGAGGCACTCATTATTCATGTATCGGTTGCGCTTGTTGAGAAGACTGTAGCATCTCATCATGCACTTGCTCAGTACGAGCTAGAGCAGGTTGTGGCTTATCAGGCACATGCTCGCTAGGAGGGGCGGCTGATAATGATGCCAAGTTCCTCATAAGTTCTTGATCATCAGCTCATATTCCATATAATGTATGGACTTGGACAATTTCATCATCGGCAAAACAAAGGAGAGGAGAGGGAAGATTTGGCAAAAAAAGCAACAACTGCTTAGCAAACATAGAGCAGCAGCTGATGGCAAAAATAGCCAAAAACAGAGGAGAGGGGAGCTTTTGACGAGCATCATCCTCACCTGATGAAAAGACATGTAGAACAGTTTCAGATACATAAAGAAATGCAACTTCATAAGCTTATTACCAAGAAGCTTGCAACATTCAAATGCAATCGAAGAATTGAGATAGCAGGCTCCGTTTGACAAGAATAAGATACCAAAAGTGCATACTGTCAGTGATGTATACTGAAAAAAAAACTATCACTATGCATATTGAAGTTCAGCAGCATCTTACAAAAAACACTTGTGAACTTGCAAGCTATTGAAGCTAAGCATATGAACAATACTTTAATCTTATTTTTTCTATCATTCAAATGAGGTGTACCTATGGTTATTGTATGGTTCTAGCGAATGCTTTATGTCATGGCTTGGCATGTTGCCATGCACACAACACTCCATGGAGACACTAGAGTATCAGACAATGTGATTCCTAGACATCATCATGAAACAAAAAAGGAAGTTGCGTGCCTGCTAGACCAAGTAGGAGAGGAACTTTTTTTGAATTAGGGATATACCCCATTTTCATTACTACGAATGGAAATACAGTAGAGTTTAGGATTTGTTCAGAGTAGCAAACAGAACAAACAGAGTATCATGCGACAGCAAAAGAAGGTGGAGTTCGAGCCCCACGCCAAATTATATTCCAAAAGCTGATAGTAGAGGAACTTATCATCAAAATTCAGAAATCATTTAATTCTAGCTCACGCTAATAGCATAATTTCAGTTTATAACAATAACAAAGACTCATACTGTATGTAGAAGTGTCAAGGTCCCTTTCCATAAAACAAAAAAAAGAAGTGTAAAGGTCCCATGTAAAACATGATAATTCCTAACCCTTTAATTGGGTCCAAGCTTATGACATGCTACAAAGCTAAAGCTATATGGCCAGTACAACCATCAAGCAAACCTATTTGGACCTCTCTGGTTCTACTGTGTCTAAGTAAAATCATCGACACTATATGTCCAGTATCAAGATATTTTGGATGAATAATATGTGTGGCAAGTCTACAAGGAAATATGGAGCTCACCGTTCACCATCTATGCAGCTACACTTTTGAGCTGTAAAGATTAAAGGATTGTTTCCAAATGTGGCTATAAAATGAAAGGGTATCAGTGCCATCATGTATGACCATGCATCATACGTGAAATGAAGCATCATAGTCTGCTGCTGATAAAAACCACACACAATACCATCAACTGGTTTTCTGCAGAGTGTCTGAAGCTCAGAGAAGGAAAAAGGATGCTAAGAAAATTGTTCACCTAAATAAGAAAGCAGGTCGCTTACATAAAGCCTACATGCCCGATGTTGTCTCTTTCTTTGCATTATATCTGATATGTTATTTTGACACAGGCACCCTACCTACTAAATCCCACTAAATTTTCTAAAAAAATTGTACTGTACTAATCCGCTATTGCAGATACTGTATCCGTTGCAACATTACAAAATGAAGTTGTTTAACATGGACGAAAGGTGCTGTTTTGAATGAATAGGACTTTATTTTTTGGTGGGGGTGTAGAATTAATGAACTTGAGTTATGATATTTCTCATAAGAAATAATCCTAGTTTCTTGGATGATTCATTTGAACTTGTAAACTATGGTCAGTGTAGAACACAATTTACTGCACATATATGAATTTCAGCAAGCTCAAATCAAATGAACGATAGGTTTTCAAGCATTGTAACACCCCAAAATTTGTCACTTTTGAAAATAGAGTTAAAATGCTTTATTTTTAAATTTTTGTGCACATGAAAACATAGAAAAATAAAAAATTTCATTAATTTAAAATTTATCATAAGGTAGAAACGTGTTTGTTGCATTTATGCCGGTCGCACCTCGTGTTTCTATGTGTAAAATGTGTGTTTTTATACGATTAGGAGACGAATAACTATCTATAGGAATTTTCCAGCTTCTTTCTAGAATTTAATTCATACCTCCTTCACCTTAATCTTTATGTTCTAAGTTCCCAACAATATTTTTATGAGCTCCAAATATTTTATTTGAGTTCATCATGTTCCAAATTGTCTCTAAGAATTTTCCTCAAATTTTTGGAGGTCTCAGAGTATTTTTTGTGGCTTAAATATTAATTCTGGACTTTTCTAGAATTATTTTATCCATGAAATTAATTAATTCCGAAAATAATAAATCTCTCATTTGTCCCAACACTCAAAACCCATGTGCAATAATCCTAGTAAATCCTAAAGGCTCATGCATTTATTTACTAATAGGCTTTAATGATTATTTAGGCTCATTAGTTAATGTGGAGGGTGTAACATCAATTAGTACCATATTGCTAGTTGATGTAGATGTGGGGAGTTTTTCTCCCTATATATATCTACCAACCCCTTGGGCAAAGCACACCAAGACTACCATATGGGGAGCCCCTAGTTTAGGAAATTCCTTATATAGTAAATTATATTTTTCCCTCCTTCCCTTGCCGTCGCCGTCGCCGTCGCCGCCGCACGCCACTGCCATCACAAGGTACCTCTCTTCTTTCTCTACATCTTAGCATCATTGTTTGTATCAATCAGCCACCGTATGACTGTTTCCCCTTCGTTTTCTTTTTTCCGGCCGTGTGCCACGTAAGCCCCTTCTGCTAGCCATATATATATATCATGTTGAGTCGTCCAATCTAAGATCTATTGCCCAGATTAAAACATGCCCCTTCGCTGTTCTTTTTGCTAAAGAGCCCGTGTATATTTTGGCAAATTAACCCGCAATCCATGACATATTCCCACAATACGTTTTCTTCTTTTAGAAAGCGTAGTTTTTTCGGTTTAGATCTAAAATGCGTTTTCACTTATTTACAGATTTGCCACTGATTTTGTTTTAGCCATAACTTCTCCATTTTAACTCCGATTTGACCCGTTCAAACTGTGTTAGGTTCATAATTTCATAATCTACATGTTAATACTACTGTTAAGTAGGTTTTCAAATTTTAAAATTCATGATTAGATTTAATCTATTATTTTAATAAAGAAAATCTTGTTTATTTCATATCTTCTACGTTTCAACTCCGTTTTGAGCCATTCAAGTTGCGTTAGATTCATAGCAACGAGATCTACGCGTTAGTAATAGTGTTTATCATGTTACTATTTCTGAAATTTCATGGTTTAAATCATATCTTGCTTAATAATCATGCAACTGGATTTTATAAATAAAATATGATTTGTTTTACTTTAGTTATATAATTCAAATCTAAATTTGATTTAATTCAATTCATATAAGCTTTTATATAGTTAAAATAAATGGAGCATATAGTTTTCTTTTCCGCATATTAAGCAGATCTATCGGTAGATGTATCTTTTTCACCGTAGCTCCAATTAGAGTATTTTTCGCATTTGTGTGTTCGTAGCGAGACATAGATTCGTTTTACAAACTTTTCATCTTGATTTTATATTTGGTGTACTATTCTAATTTAGATTTATTATTTGCTTCGTGTATGATTGTATGGATGCTTGTGTGGTGCTTTATGATTTCATCCAGTTGATGAGATATACGTGGTGATCAAGAAGAAAAAGAAGAAGAACGTTGAAGATTAAAGCTTCTCGAAGGATCGGTGTTTAAGGCAAGTATAGCATGGGATCATCCTTGTTGTCCTATACACCTTTAATCATTTAATTCATACTGCATGTGTCTACCTTGACTACCACTAAGGATATCCTAGTCTTTTGTACTTGTGCCTTGTTACCTTTGAGGTATTGCATTGGGTAGTATGATGCTAGTGCTCAACTAAAGCCATGATCTTGTAACTTGACTAATGGTATATGCAATAAACATTAAAAGATGCTTTTTAGCAACATGGAACAAGGGGGCTAGAGCATTGGCTTATTTTATGGTGCTCTAGATTTCTCTCCCTAAGGACTTATCTATAAGTGATCATCTGGGACTTACAGTACAGCTGTGAGGGCTATATGGCTCTGGCTTTAGCTCAGTATGAGGACCTTTTTTAGCTTGTTAGAGGTTACCTTTATGGCGCAAGAGGGGTGTGTTCTGGGTTGGATATAGTGCGGCCTCTGTCTATCAGTGTATACGTTGTGCGTCATTGTGCCTATCGGAAGGGGAGCCCTACATTCACATGCCACAGAAACCTAGCGGCCCTAACTTGTTAGACGAACCTTTGAAAGGCTTCATAGTGAACCCTGCCGACCTTCCTTGGTAGTGGGTCAAGAGGTTGGCCGCCTCGGGCAAAAGGGTAAATCACGACTCATAGTGAAAGTATACAGCCTCTACAGAGTGTAAAACTGGTATATCAGCCGTGCTCACGGTCACAAATGGCCTTGGAACATTTACGGAATAGATGATCACTAATGGTTAATGATGATGAACACGGATGATACTGATGATGAATATGCTCATTAATGATTACTGTTTATGCTATTCATTACTCATGTTTACCTGATCATGTGTTTATGGGCTTGTGATAAACTTGTTACTACTCAATTGCTAAAATCATGACTCATTAAAAGCTAATCGCAATGAACCAGTGTCAGCCTTTTGAGCCTCATGAACCCCATGTTATATTTGTTGAGTACGACATGTACTTACGCTTGCTTTATTTTTCAATTATTTGGATAAAAATCCCGGATGGGTACCAGATTGCTAGAGTTTAGAGGAATTAGGCTTGTGATCAACCAGTCAGTTGTCCCTGTGTATTTGGAGTCTTCACCTAAAGATCGGAGTCGTCTTTCCGCTGTCTATACTCTGAGGTTATAATCTTTATACTAATACGCTATGTATTTAAGCATTGTCTTTTGATATTACCTTTATTTGTAGCTATATGTGAGATTTGACTTCCTGGGCTCACATATGGTGCGTATCTGGTTTTGTTCTTAAAACCGGGTGCTACAAGCATACAGATTTGTAGATAAATATAACCTATGGTTGGATTTCAACTTTTAAAGTCCTACTCCAACAGCAAAGAAAAGGTCGTAGCTCACAAGCAAGGTCAAACAATGTATACATAGGGAGACACCAATCACGATTTTTAGGTGAGACATTTCTTTCTTGATTGATGATTAGCAAGATACACCAAAAGAAAAGCATTAAGTTCTCTGATAATGAGATTGCCCAAGATGATGAAAAGGGAATAGTCAATAGTAACCAACCTGCTCGTGGTGACTTCACTGAAGCAGTTGCCACAGCATCATCTTTCAAGGAAATTGCAGCAGTTTCTTCAAAAGATATACTACAACTAGAATGAAATGCATCTGATTTGTAAGAGATAAATCATCTGGCTGGGGTAATGTCTCTACAGTCTCCCAAACACTTCCTATATGGTTATGCCCAGTGGATTAGGATATTTCAATTTATTGTTTGAAATATGAAATATCAAGTACCTAGATTATTATTTTACTCTTCTCTTAAGTCCTAACCAATAGCTTCTAAAGACAAGGATAGCAAGAGGTTATTTTCATGCCAGAAAATAAATCGTTCTAGTACATTTAACAAGATTAGAATAATAAGATGATATCATACTCTCAGCTCAGGATTACACCTTTTGTTTTAAGATTCATTGCATCTTTGTTTTTTTAGAGTTCCATGTATCATTGATCTTTTTTCTCAAACTTTGACTGACAAATTTATTTAATTATTTACCTATAAGTACTAAAGTGGAAAGCATACCGCTAAAACTGTCATCAAAATAACTTTGAGCATACCTTGGAAGTCCTTTTACTCAAAAGTGTATAGAAAAGACAAATAGGCAAACAAATTGAAAATATCAAAGGTGCCATATATTTAAAAACAGAGGGAGTGGACTTCTTTTCCCATTTATCCTTAGAAAAATACTACTAATAGCAAGTAACAACACAGCAATATAGTGACTATATTGCTATATAAATTGCAAGCATTCACACTTTAAAAGACTATTTGGGTCATTCCATTGCTGTGGAAAGATTTGTCAAACTTTGAGCAAAAGCACAGTAGCAAAAATTAGTTTTTTTCATGAAGCATAGTGACAGTAGCAAAAATAATTTATGCACTGGAACTGAATATATATATATATATATGCACATTTATCTATTGTCAGTGATGTATGCTGAAAATCGGCAGTCAGTTACATATATGCCCAACTGTGTATGGTGCCCGGTCAAGCTACAAAATCATCAGATCACCCTATTACAACATGAGCACGCTACATTAATGCATAGTTGGATCGCTTACACATTCAGCAAATAGTAACCTACGCTTCAAACTCGAACAACTTTGAGCAATGCAAACGACGAGGCTCTAGTGCAAAAGAGGAGGCACATGGGTGCACTACTGTTTTAGTCTGATGGAGCACCTAGACCTACCGATGCCTCCATGCCTAAATAGTGCTTAATGTAACACTAGAGAAAACCTTGCACCAAGGAACTGGCATGTAATGTAGCTAGCCAATTGAGTTTATAACATTATAAAGTAAATATATATTTTTTGAGTGTTTCATATGGCTTTGCAGAGAACAACCCTTGGAAATGAAGCTTCTCACAACTTGTCATGGACCGAGTTCGTGGTCATATACTATGTATAGCTTTGTCATAACTAGCCTATAGTCGGATCAGCTAATTTATGTCGTATCAAAGGTACAAGATACACTCATAATAATTTTTGATGGAGAGTAAATGTAACATATCTGAAAGACGGGATGCATTTTAGCCAAATGACCAACACCGAATTCATGAGAAATTGGAGGGCAAGGATCAGTTAAGAAATTGGATGGCAAGGAGAAGTTATGTCCATCTTATTTTACTTTTACTAATTGCAAACCCTATGTTAAATAATTCTCGCAAGACACACTAGAAAATGGAGAAGCATTAGAATTTCAAAATACAATATCTAATCATCCATTTTATTCTCTATCATTATTGGCAACAATAATCATTGGATTCATTTGCTAATTAATCACTTGCTTCTGTCATTATGATGAACATTAACCTAAAGTAACCCTTAAAAATGTTATCTGTATTACTCAATTTTCCATGATAATGAAAAGTAACCAAAGTTCCGAGAACTAAACCTAAGTTTTAGCCTAAATTACTCACATGTACCATTATTAACAGTACCATGTAGAAACACCATAAATCTCCATCACAATTACTCAACTCGTGTCATTTTTAAAAAAATGCTAATAACATATTTAATATAGTTCACAGCTACAAACAAATTGACCATCCCCTACACTGCACATGAAGCTATGTAACATAGAAAATTATAGCAGCACATCAGACCGCCATGAATCCATGTCCGACCACTGCAACGAATCGGCTGCATAGTGGAGCAAGAATGGAGGAGAAGCGGTTGGAGCTTACCTGCAGAAGAACAAGCCAAAAAAGGGTGGTGGTGGAGCGCGTGCGCACGCTGGACGCACGGCCACCAGGGCAAGCCCGCTAGGGGAGGGAGTAGGGACGCCGGGGTGCACCGGCATCGGGGTCGCCGATGGAGGGAGAGCACATGGGCACTAGGGCACCCGGGCCGCCTAGGGGGAGTGTGGACACTGGAGCGCATGGGTACCAGAGCCACCAGGGCAGGGAGCAGGGATGCCAAGGCGCACCAGCACCGGGGCCGCCGGCGGAGGGAGCGCGGACACCGGAGCGCACGGCGGATACCAGAGCCACCGAGAAGGGAGCAGGGACGCCGGGCTGCACCGGCACCGAGGCCACCAGCGTAGGGAGAGCGCATAGGAACTAGGGCAATAGGGCCACCGAGGGGAGGTGTAGGGTCGAGATGGCAGACTAGAGGGGGGTGAATAGTCTTTTCTAAAATTAATCGCGTCGGCTAACCGAAACAAGTGCGGAATTAAAACGATCGGTCTAGCCAAGACTACACCCCTCTATCTATGTTCTCTAGCACCTTCCAAAGATACTAATCAAGCAACAAAGGTGCCGGGCTAGCTAGAGCTCATGTAACCAATTCTAGGAGCAAGGTCACACAAACCTATGTCACTAGTACTTTAAGCAACAAGGGAGCTCCTACACATGCTAGTAAGCAAAAGCACAAAGCCACCTAATGCTCACTAGCAATGCTCAATAACAAGGCAACCAATGCCAAATTAGAGAGCGCAAATACTTAGCTACACAAACTAAGCAAAGTGACTAACAAGGTTGCACAAACCAAATTAGCCATGCAAGGGAGCTACTTCTATGCTACACAAGCAAGAAGGTAACTAGTAAGCTACACAAGCTAACTAATTACAAGAGCAACTACACAAGCACAATGTATATGAAAGTAATTAAAAGCTTGTGTAATGAGGATGCAAACCAACAGGAAGAACAAGGTTGACACGGTGATTTTTCTCCCAAGATTCACGTGCTTGCCAACACGCTAGTCCCCGTTGTGTCGACCGCTCACTTGGTGGTTTGGTGGCTAATTGGCATCACCCGCCAAGCCCGCACGTCGGGCACCGTAAGAACCTACCCTGAAAGTGAGGGTAGCTCAATGACACGCTCAACTAGAGTTGCTCTTCGCGGCTCCTGCGGGCTGAGCACAATGCCCCTCACAAAGCTCTTCTTCGGAGCACCGCACAAGCTTCTTGCAGGCTTCAACGGAGGCCACCGCCAAGCCATCTAGGAGGTGGCAACCTCCAAGAGTAACAAGCACCACTGGCTTGCAACTCGATCACTAGTGCCACTCGATGCAACCTCACGATGCAATCGCACTAGAATCGCTCTCTCACACAATCGAATGATCACTATCAAGTATATGTGAGATGGAGGGCTCCCAAGCACTACTACACAAGCTACCAAGGCTCTAGTGTGCTCAGCTTCTGGCCCAAGGCCGACCATGGCTTCTATTTATAACCCCATGAACAAATAGAGCTGTTACCCCTTCACTGGGCAAAAGTCGGGATGACCGGACGCTCTGGTCCGATCGACCGTACGCTGGACCTCAGCGTCCGGTCATGCGATGCATGCCATGTGTCCCCTTCTTTAAACGTTGTTCATTCGATCTCAACGGTCATCTGACGACCGGATGCACCAGCTTGAACTGATCGGACACAGCAACCCCAGCGTCCGATCGTTTCTAGTAAGGTATCAGACATGACCGGATGCATCCGATCGGTCACGATCGGACGCAGCACCAGCGTCTGGTCACTTCTAGCTTCTCTACTCTGCCTGCGTCATCACACATCACCCTGACCAGACGCACATAGTCAGCGTCCGGTCACTTCCAGTGCCAGCGTCCGGTCGATGACCGACGCCTGCACGCTGTCTACCATCACTGATCGGACACTGGAACCTAGCGTCTGGTCACCACGTGACCAGCGTCCGGTGCCCTCTATGAGACCCTATCTTCTCTATCTAGTGCGTCGGTGGAGTTTCAAACCCTTCTCACCTCCGTTCCATCACCGAGTTGATCCACATCAACTCCAACTTCATCTTCTTTATAAATGTGCCAACACCACCAAGTGTACACCACCATGTGTATGTGTGTTAGCATTTTCACAATCATTTCCCAAAGGATTAGTCACTCAACTTGCCACGCCACTCAATCCTAGCGATGATGCAAAGTTAGATCACTCAAGTGGCACTAGATGACCGATATGCAAACAAGTTTGCCCCTCTTGATAGTACGGTCATCTATCCTAAACCCGGTCATCAACTTCTCTACACACCTATGACCGGTGAAATGAAATGCCCTAGGTTATACCTTTGCCTTGCGCATTCCATTCCATCTCCTCCAATGTTGATGCAACACATGCATCAACATGATCAACAATGATATGATTCATTTCATATCATCACGTGATCATATTGGTTCATCAATCTTGACTTCACTTATTTTTCACCGTTGCCATCGTCCATCGGCGCCAAGTCTTGCTCAAGCTTCACCGCCATGTGGTCCATCACTCCAAAGCCTCCGACTTGCCCTTCACGCTTTCAACCGGTCCATCAAGCCAAGTCTTGTCTTGATCTTCTCCACCTTGATCACATGAATCAATGTCATGTCTCATGTGCAATGAGCTCCTTCATCATCACATGTGTGAGCTTTGCAACATCTCCAAATTATTTTCACCTTCATGGCATATGTTGCTCACACACATGTACCTATGGACTAATTACCTGTGTATCTCACATAAACACAATTAGTCCACCTAGGTTGTCACTCAATTACCAAAACCACACGAGGACCTTTCAATCTCCCCCTTTTTGGTAATTGATGACAACTCTACAAAGATATGGAAATTAAGCTCTTTTGGATTCATGTTGCTTGCCCAAGCAATTTTACCATGTGAAAATGATTTTGGACAAGTACCACAAACCCGAGATGGTAGTATTAGCTCCCCCTACATATGTGCTAGAGTGTTTGATTTGAATGTCGCACATATGCATAGATTAAAATTGTGGGAGAGTAATTACTACTAAATGATGCTAAGGTGTATAGAGTAAACCTTTGAAGCGTGATACCAATCGGAGTTGCACCTTTAAGTTCATCCTTAGCACCATGGTTAGCTAGATATCACTTGGAAATAAAAGCACTAGATACCTTGTGAGATCAACATTAAAAGCAAGGTACTAGCATTACTTGAAAAGCATACCAAGTGTCTAGCTATCATCCTATGCATGCTAGTTATCAAATCATCATTCAAGTTCTACAACTAGCATACACCACACAAGCATGCATATTGAATTTGAAAGCTTATGCAATGCAAGCAAGCACATGAATATGCACATATCAAATGCAATCAATCAAAGTTCATGAGCTTGCTCCCCCTACTTGTGTGCTTCTCTTGTCCAAGAATTTTGATCCATCTCTTTTCTTCAATGTTGCTCCCTCTTTGTCCATGTCCATGTCCAACCTCTACTTCTTTGAGCTTTTATATCTTATCTCTCCCCCTTGTACAATCTCAATCTCAAAGCTTTCATATCTTTGTACAAACTCTCCCCCTTTGTCATCAATTTCCATAAAAGGTGAGCTTCTCATTGATGTAAAGGTATACGTTTGGGGTAGATGGTTGAGGCTTGAATCTTGCATTTTTTATGGACATCACTTGATTGTTGGAATGACACCACTTGTAGATACCACTTGTAACTCATACCACTTGTATCTTGTGTAAGGCTTCTTGAGATACCACACATAGGATCTTTGATCTTGATACCAATTTGTGTGACACCTCCCCCTATGTGATAGCATGGGTCATCCATTTGATATACTTGAGCTCTTGTAGGTGAGGGATGCATTCTTCATTTGATTATCACTTAAAGTTGAGGATCGCTTGTGGAACCATGTTCTTTACTATGTTGAAGTAGAGGATAGTCACATAGATTCCAATTCATTACTTCATTAGCAATGTGAAGTCTCATTATAAGCTTGGTGAAGACCAATAGATACCATGTTGAATTCCATTCTTCACCCATATGAAATGAATACAACTTATTATCAAGTGCATTTTCTTGTTGTGGTTGGCTTGCTTTATCTTTTGATCTTTGCTTGCATGAGAGCATCAATTTGAGAATACTACTTGAAATATCATGACTAGCTCTCTTTTGGGTGTTGCTTGCTTTTCTTGATCAACCCTTTTGATTGCTTCAACTAAGCATCTCAAATGTTCCTCAGATCACCACTTCCATGTTAGCCTTCCAAGTACCACACTTGGTTCACCTACACATAGGCGGCAAGCCCCTACACTAGGGAGAAGTGACCTCTCTCCAAGAACCATTCTTGACACTCACTTGAAATAACTTGATTGATTGATCCAAGTGATGGACTTAACTTGATAAGTAACCTTGAATCCTTCTTTAAGTCCTTCTCTTTCTACTTGTTTAAGTCCTTTTCTTTCTACCAAGTGATCTCCAATCACATCTAGAACTTAAACTATATCTTCAACTTGAGTTTGATCTTGATCTTCATCTTGAGTATCAAATGTGTGTAAAGTACACTCCACAATCAAATGGCCTTGTACTATTTTCTTGTCATGCTTATAAATCATCTCAAAACCAGACTTAGGTGCCTCAATTACTTATAAATATGTTTCCAACTTGAGGACCTTTCAATCAAAGCGACTCTAGATCAATCCAACATTTGTCACTTTTCTAACAGATTTTATACTCTTCAAAGGAATAAGCATATTTCCCAAGGTACAAATCCAAATACCACGAAATTTGGTGGAGGTGTGCTTCACTAAGTTATCTAGCAGCTGTAAAAATTTGAGCTTTATTTGACTTCTAGATTGCTACCAGATTTCAATTCTTCCACCACTGCTACATGCTGAAAATTGCTGCACTATAGCTGACAAGAACCACTCCAAAACCGAAGCATTTCTTATCCAATTTTCATGAAATTTCT
The DNA here is from genome assembly GCF_019320115.1 of Miscanthus floridulus. NCBI lineage: Eukaryota > Viridiplantae > Streptophyta > Magnoliopsida > Poales > Poaceae > Miscanthus > Miscanthus floridulus. Next base: position 37,186,115 of record NC_089595.1, read on the forward strand.
ACAGCATCTTATACCTAAGTCTAGAGCATGTACACCAATTTTTATGCCAATCCAATAAGTGTTGATTGCTCAAACATGGCTAAGATCACAGCTAGCTCAGATTTTGCAATATAGGACAGATTTCAACAATTGAGCTATACTTCATCAAATATGAATCCAACTTGAAGCTAACTTGTTTGAATACTTCTATAAGACATATATCTATTCAAACCACTTACTAAATGTTATCTTATAAACTTATCCAACACAAATCAATCCAAACTTGATTACTAATCAATTATCCATTCAATCAACTCATATGCACCCAAATGAAATGATCAACAAGAGATATACCTTGGTTAGCTCATGATCATCCAACTAGCAAGCTTCAACACAATTATTTGCAAGTATCAAATATATCCAATGAATCACCAACAACTTGAATTATAGCACTTGTATATTGATAGCACATTTAGACTTCACTCAATTTGTCATGGCATTAGGATAATGGTCATCACTTTATCAACACTTGGCTCAACTATATGATCAACAAGGTGAATGTTTTTTGAACCAAGCCTCCAATGCCGATGGTACCTACAAACAATCATCCACTTTTTGATGGTACCCAAACAAGTTTGGGTCCTCTCAAGTTAGGTGCAACATACTTAGGCATAGCCTTAGTATGAATAGCGGGATATTTTACAATAGCAACCATAGAGGTACCATTACCATCCTTTCTAAGCATGTTATCATCAACAATTGAAATAGGCTTAGAAATGTCACCTAGGGGACATGAATGTGCCATGTGTCCCATTTCCCGACATGAGTAGCACTTTCTCTTTGCTTGAGCCTTCTCTTCTTTGCTCATGTGGTGCTTCTCATTGCCTTGCCTCTAATGAATTGCTTGAGCCTTATTCTCAAGATTGGTAGGACACTTAGAGGCAAAGTGTCCCATACTTCCACACTTGAAGCATTTGATGTGAGCATAATCTTTTTTCTCATCTTCATTCTTGCTCATCATCTTGGCATCTTGAGTTTGCATTGGATGCCTTGCCATTCCACCCCTTCTTGTTTTCTTCTTCATCATCATCAAGTCACCACCATCTTCATGATTGATCTTGATTTGCTCTTGGGGTGTCTTCTCTTGCTCAACTTGTGGCTTTGGTTGAGGCTCTTTTAGTTACTTCACCAATTGCTTGGTTGGGCACATTGAGGTAAGGTGACCCCAAGTGTGGCACTTGAAGCACCTCACACGTCTTAGCCTCTCTTCTTCTTTCTTCAACTTGAGCTTTTCTTCATTGGGGCAACCATTTGCAAGATGTCCCACTTCATGGCACTTGAAGCACATGAAATGAGAGAGCTTCTCTTGTTCTTGCTTCTTTATTTCTCTTTCATATCTTCTCTTGCCCCATCTTTTTCCCTTGATCTTCCTCTTGTTAAACCTAATGCCACTTGTGTCATTGCAGCTTTCTTGATGATTAACTTTGCTAGTCTTGAAGTCGACTCCACTCTTGTCACCAAAGTTTCTTTGAGACTTCAACATATGCTCAAAGGTGACTTGAGAGTTGTAGCACCTCTCTAACTTGTTGCTCAATTTCTTCACTTGTTCATTGAGCTCATTGTTCTCCTTCAAAAGGTTAGTCTCATGAGACATAGAAGTAGAACAAGCATCTAATTGTGAAGAGCATGGCATATCTAATAAATCATCACAAGAGGTGGAAACATGCTTCTTGCCTACATCACAAGGGTTAGCAACATTTTGCAATTTATCATTTGATCCATGTGATGAGCTCTCATTATTTTTAAGTTTCTTTGTAAACACTTTAATGAGAGAAGCATGTTGTTCTAATAATTTATCATGAGATGCAAGTAGTGTCTCATGATTCAATTTTAGCTCATCATGTGAAGATTTATAAGCATCAAGTAATTTCTTATGTTCTTCATAAGAGTTCTTTAGAAATGAGTTTTCATTTTCTAAGTTCAATGTTTTAGCTTTCTCATTTTCTAAAGACATGGTCATGCTAGCAAGTCTACTAACAAGCTCATCATATGAATCAACATGATCAACCACATTATCATTTGTTACCTTCGTGTCACCTTGTGACATGAAGCAATGTGGTGATGTAGTTGGAGAGCTTGTAGTAGCATCTTCATAATGGCTTGAGGATGAACCATCATCACCATCAAGTGTGCATGGGGTAGCATCATCACTTGCAACACTTGTGGCATCATCATCAACCTTGTCAAGTGAACTTGTAGTGGGTCGATCATCATCATCACTTGACCATGAGGTGAAGCAATCTTTCACAATCACCACATTATGATCATGCTCGACACACTCATGCACCTCCTTCTTGGGCTCATCCTCCTTCTTGAATTTGCCATCATCCCATGTGGAGGAATCACTGAAGGTTTCCTTGATGGACTCCCATATCTCACGAGCGGTTCCCTTAATGTTTACTTGTTTCATCAAATCAAAGCTTAAAGCATCCATTAGAAAACAACAAGCATGTGCATCAAATTCATAGAGAACTCTTTGAGCTTTGGTGAGATTTCTATGGTCCAAGACATGGGTGAGACCACTTGTGACATCCCACCAAAATTTTGGTCCCTTTGCACGAAAATGATCAAGCATGTGATTTTTCCAAAGTGCAAAGTTTGTGCCATCAAAAATGTGTGTCTCACAAACATCTAGCCCACAAGATGCCATCCTCTCAGGTCGGTGAAGACCACAAATGAGAGACCTCGCTTTGATACCACTTGTAGGGTCGAGATGGCGGACTAGAGGGGGTGAATAGTCTTTTCTAAAATTAACCGCGTCGGCTAACCGAAACAAGTGTGGAATTAAAATGATTGGTCTAGCCAAGACTACACCCCTCTATCTATGTTCTCTAGCACCTTCTAAAGATACTAATCAAGCAACAAAGGTGCCGAGCTAGCTAGAGCTCACGTAACCAATTCTAGGAGCAAGGTCACACAAACCTATGCCACTAGTACTTTAAGCAACAAGGGAGCTCCTACACATGCTAGTAAGCAAAAGCACAAAGCCACCTAATGCTCACTAGCAATGCTCAATAACAAGGCAACCAATGCCAAATTAGAGAGCACAAATACTTAGCTACACAAACTAAGCAAAGTGACTAACAATGTTGCACAAACTAAATTAGCCACGCAAGGGAGCTACTTCTATGCTACACAAGCAAGAAGGTAACTAGTAAGCTACACAAGCTAACTAATTACAAGAGCAACTACACAAGCACAATGTATATGAAAGTAATTAAAAGCTTGTGTAACGAGGATGCAAACCAACGGGAAGAACAAGGTTGACACGGTGATTTTTCTCCCGAGGTTCACGTGCTTGCCAACACGCTAGTCTCTGTTGTGTCGACCGCTCACTTGGTGGTTCGGCGGCTAATTGGCATCACCCACCAAGCCTGCACGTCGGGCACCGCAAGAACCTACCCTGAAAGTGAGGGTAGCTCAATGACACGCTCAACTAGAGTTGCTCTTCGTGGCTCCCGCGGGGCGAGCACAATGCCCCTCACAAAGCTCTTCTTCGAAGCACCGCACAAGCTTCTTGCGGGCTTGCAACTCGATCACCACCAAGCCGTCTAGGAGGTGGCAACCTCCAAGAGTAACAAGCACCACCGGCTTGCAACTCGATCACCTAGTGCCACTCGATGCAACCTCACGATGCAATCGCACTAGAATCGCTCTCTCACATAATCAAATGATCACTATCAAGTATATGTGAGATGGAGAGCTCCCAAGCACTTCTACACAAGCCACCAAGGCTCTAGTGTGCTCACCTTCTGGCCCAAGGCTGGCCATAGCTTCTATTTACAACCCCACGAACAAATAGAGATGTTACCCCTTCACTGGGCAAAAGTCGGGACGACCGGACGCTCCGGTCCGATCGACCGAACGCTGGACCTCAGTGTCCGGTCGTGCGATGCACGCCACGTGTCCCCTTCTTTAAACACTATTCATCCAATCTCAACGGTCATCTAACGATCGGATGCACCAGCTTGAACTGATCGGACGCAGCAACCCCAGCGTCCAGTCGTTTCTAGTAAGGTACCAAACATGACCGGACATGTCCGGTCAGTCGTGATTGGATGTAGCACCAGCGTCCGATCACTTCTAGCTTCTCTGCTCTGCCTACGTCATCACGCATCACCCTGATCGGACGCACACAGTCAGCGTCCGGTCACTTCTAGTGCCAGCGTTTGGTCGATGACCGATGCCTACATGCTATCTACCCAGTGTCCGGTCACCACATGACCAGCATCCGGTGCACTCTATGAGACCCTATCTTCTATGTCTAGTGTGCCGGTGGAGTTTCAAACCCTTCTCACCTCCGTTCCATCACCGAGTTGATCCACATCAACTCCAACTTCATCTCCTTTATAAATGTGCCAACACCACTAAATGTACACCACCATGTGTATGTGTGTTAGCATTTTCACAATCATTTCCCAAAGGATTAGCCACTCAACTTACCACGCCACTCAATCCTAGCAATGATGCAAAGTTAGATCACTCAAGTGGCACAAGATGACTGATATGCAAACAAGTTTGCCCCTCTTGATAGTATGGCCATCTATCCTAAACCCGGTCATCAACTTCTCTATACACCTATGATCGATGAAATGAAATGCCCTAGGTTATACCTTTGCCTTGTGCATTCCACTCCATCTCCTCCAATGTTGATGCAACACATGCATCAACATTATCAACAATGATATGATTCACTTCATATCATCACATGATCATATTGGTTCATCAATCTTGACTTCACTTGCTTTTCACCGTTGCCATCGTCCATCGGCGCCAAGTCTTGCTCAAGCTTCACCGCCACGTGGTCCATCACTCCAAAGCCTCCGACTTGCCCTTCACGCTTTCAACTGGTCCATCAAGCCAAGTCTTGTCTTGATCTTCTCCACCTTGATCACATGACTCAATGTCATGTCTCATGTGCAATGAGCTCCTTCATCATCACATGTGTGAGCTTTGCAACATCTCCAAACCATTTTCACCTTCATGGCATATGTTGCTCACACACATGTACCTGTGGACTAATTACCTGTGTATCTCACATAAACACAATTAGTCCACCTAGGTTGTGACTCAATTACCAAAACCACACGAGGACCTTTTAGGAGGGAGCACGGGCACCGGTAGCAGAAACCCTAGCCGATGTGGGAGGGGAAACGGCGGCGGAAACCCTAGCCACCGAGAGGAACGGCGGCGCGCAGGGTAGGAGACGGACCGGGGGTTGGAGGCAGATCGGGGGAGGTAGGGCATGCCAGAGGTAAGGGCACAGAGGCGGCGGAGGTAGGGCATAGAGACGGCGGCAGTGGGTGTAGGAAAATTTGGCAGCCTGCCGGCGTCGTGGAGAAAAATGCGCCAAAGACTTAGAATTTTTCGGTCACACATGGGGTGCTGTTTATATACCGTGGCTGATTTGTGGGGGCGGCTTGAAACTCCAGCCGCCCTACAAATACATTTGTAGGGGCGGTTTCAGAGTCAGCCATCCCGACAAATAAATAAAATATTTTAAAATATTAAAAATTGAAATTCAAAACTTAGAATAGTATTTTAGGACATTAAATGATTGAAAATGAAAATATTGTAAACATCAAAGTTGTAGAACTCATCAAAATCTGCAACTTTCATTTTGGTCATATTTTCATGTGACTTTTTTGAATGATTCAAAATTTGAATTTTAAAAAAGGACAACTTCAAACAACATTTTGGAAGAGTATATGATTTCAAATGTAAAAGTCATAAATATAAAATATTTGAACTCATCAAGTTGTACAACTTTTGTTTTGGTCATTTGTTCATTTGGGAAAGTGATAGCAAACATTGTTCATAAATTGACACATCTCTCATCTAGTTTGATAAACTATGTATGAGATTCATGAATTTGTGACCAATGTTTGCTAACACTTTGGCAAATGAAGAAATGACCAAAATAAAAGTTGTTGAACACATCACTATCTACAACTTTTATTTTGGTCATCTTTTCATTTGACAAAATTTGAATAGTTCAAATTTTAAATTTCAATAAATGGCAACTTCAAACAAGATTTTGAAACCTTAAATAATTTCAACTACAAAAGTCGTGAACATAAAAGTTGTTGAATTCACCACTATCTACAACTTTTATTTTGGTCACTTCTTTATTTAGCAAAGTATTGGTAAACATTGTTCACAAATTCACATATCACTCATAGTTTCATGAACTATATGAGAGACATGTTGATTTGTGAAAAATGTTTACTATCACTTTGTCAGATGAAGAAATAACCAAAATAAAAGTTATAGATATTGATGAGTTATACATCTTTGGTATTCATCACTTCAACCAAAATAAATCTTGTTAGAACTTGTCATTTTTTAAAATTTGAAAATTTGAATTGCTCAAACTTTGTCAAACGAAAAGAATGACCAAATCAACACAGTACCTTGATAGGGCATGATTTTAGAAAATTTTAGGAAAAAATCATCACATTTGGATTTAGTATGAGGGAGAAAGACTAGTTACAAATTTTACCTAGAGATTAAAAAGAAAAATCACAATTGTTCATGATGATCAATGATGAACAAGTGTGATTTCTCTTTTTAATCTGTGGTTGAAACTTGTAACTAGTTTTTCTCCGTCATACTAACTCCAAATGTGATGTTTTTTTTCCTAAAATTTTCTAAAATCATGCTCTATCATTTTAGTCTGGTCATCTATCTTTGTCACTAATTTTGGACAATTCAAATTTTGAATTTCAGAAAATGACAACTTCAAACCTAATTTTCAACCACTAAATGATTTCAGCTGTAAAGGTGATGAATATAAAAGTTGTATAACTTGTCAAGATCTCCAACTTTTATTTTGGTTATTTCTTCATTTCATAAAGTGTTAAGTGCTTATTTTAAGTGTTTCAATAGTAGTCCGAACATGTTGCAGTAGTAATTAAGCCTGGGCGTTCGGGTTACCCGATTTTTTCGGGTCGGGTAATTCGGGTAATTCAAAATTCGGGTAATAAAAATTGCTACCCGATATTACCCCTGAAAAAACACTACCCGCAAATTCGGGTACCCGATAATTCGGGTTCGGGTTCGGGTATTACCCGATATACCCAAATTTACAGAAAACAACAAACTATACTAAATTTCAGTAGCGATCTATACATAATTTCAGCAGCAATTTGTATAGAATTTCAATAGCAATTTGTAGAGAATAATATATTACATTCACTCATTCAAATAGAGAGAATTATATTCTAATAAAGTGATAAGTTAAATGGTTCAGCTAACAACACATGATGAATACAAAGACAAAACAAATCTTTGGGTAGTTCGAGTAGTTTGGGTACCGGGGGATATTACCCGAATTACCCAAACTAATTTCGAGTAATCAAAATCGCTATCCGAATTTGGGATCGGGTACCTCGGGTTCGGGTAATTCGGGTCCGGGTTCGGGTAATTCAGGTACGGGTAATGGGTATCGGGTATTTTGCCCAGGCTTAGTAGTAATAAGTGCATGTTTCAAGTGTCTACGTGTTACAGTTGTTTTAGTAGTAATAGAGTGGATGTTGCAATAGGTTCATCTGGATGTTGCAAAGGGTAGTCTCACATACATACATAAATGTAGTCTCACACACATACATAAATATATAGTCTCACACACATACATAAATATATAGTCTCACACACATGCATAAATGAAGTCTTACAAACACACACGCAAACACTCCATGTTCAACAACTATCTAGCCCGTTGTAATGACTTTTCCCTTGACACCTTTTCATTGACATGGCAATATGTCTTTGGCCAGGTTCTTTTCCACAACACTAATCTTCTTAGGAAAGTCTGTGAATAGCGGCATCTCATCGTAGTTATTGTAAGCTTCAACATCGTCCACGCCATCAACTCCGATAATGTGCTATTTCTTGGATGTCACACCCAATTTTAAGGATAAAATGGGATGTAAAATCTTATGTGCGCCCAGGATCAGTCACACATATAAGCCGACAAATTATGAATAGTATCATCACAAGTGTTTATTACATCACAAATATTAAGACAGAGTCTTCACATAGATATAGCGGAAGTATAACTAAAAGATCTCTCGCGGAAGCTCCATTTCATAGGGACATCGACTGGTTGACCACAAGTCTAGAAATCCTCAGGAAAATCATTATCCCATTGCCATTTGTTACCCATCTAGGATTTTTATCCAAATAATGAAAATAAACAAGCATAAGTACATGTCATACTCAACAAGTGTAACATGGGGTTCATGAGGCTCAAAAGGCTTGACACAGGTTTAACAGCATTAAGCTTTTAGTTGTCACAATTTTAGCTTAAGAGTAGCAACAAGTTGTTTTCAATTCCCAATGCAAAACACATGATCAATATAAACATGAATAATGAATAGCATAAACAGGTAATAATTAGTGTTCATATATTCCGTAAATGTTCCAATGCCGCTCGTGACCGTGAGCACGGCTAATATACCAGTTTTACACTCTCCAGAGGTTGTACACTTTCACTGTGAGTCATGATACCCATATGCCCAGGTTAATTACTCCCAAAACACTTTCAAGGTGAGCAGGCAGGGGTCACTATGAAGCCTTTCAAAGGTTCATCTAACAAGTTAGGGCCATTAGATTCACTTGACAAACAGATATAGGAACCCCCTGTTGAATGGCACAATTCCATCGTGGCTATACACATAAGAGTATAGGCTATCCTATACCTGATTCGGCAAGCCATTCTTATGCCAATAAAGGTAACCACTAACAAGCTAGAAAAGGTCCTCATACTGAGCTAAAGCCAGAGCCATGTAGCCCTCACAGCTGTACTGCAAGTCCTGGATGATCACTTATAGATAAGTCCTTAGGGAGAGGAATCTGAAGCATTTAGAAAGTAGCTAAATACTCCAGCCCCATGTTTCCAAGTTGCTAAAAAGTCATATTTTAATGTTTATTGCATATATCCTTAGTCAAGTTACAAGATCATGGTTTAATTGAGCACCTAGCAAAGCTACCCAATGCATAACTCGTAGGTGACAAGGTAAAAGTTCAATTCTATGGAATCTCTGTCAAGGTGACACATGCAATATGAATTTAATGAATTAAAGTGGATAGGAAACAAGGATGATCCCATGCTATACTTGCCTTGAGCAAAGTACTCCTGCTGATCCTGCTCGTCAAAGTAGTACCCTTGATCTCCCATGAATTGCTCATCAACTATACTCAATAATCACAGCAACATACAAGCATCCAGGAGCAATCATGCATAGCAAACAAAAGCAATAGATTACAACAGTACACTAACAGCATAAGATCAAGATGAAAAGTTTGGAAAATGATTCTACGTCTCACTACGAACACACAGACACGAAGATCACAAAAATCGGAGCTAAAACGAAGAAGTTATGAATTAAACAAGTTTTCCTTTAGTAAAATAATAGATTAAATCTAACCTCAAATTTTAAAAGTTGAAAACATGTCCAACGGTAGTATGAACATGTAGATTACTTAATTACGAACCTAACGCAACTTGAACGGATCAAATCGGAGTTAAAACGGAGATTTTATAGCTAAAACAAATCTAGTGGCAAAACTATAAATAGCTGAAAACGTATTTTAGATCTACCTGAAGCAAAATACGCTTTCAAAAGAAGAAAATAGAATCTAAAAAGGCACTATGGACCGCGGGTTAAGACTCAAGTACTTATAAGGGCTCTTTTGCAAAATTCCAAAGCGAAGGGGTATCCTTCATCTAGGACCGTTGGATTAGAATTGGATGGCCTTGATAGAAGCAGAGGGGAGAGAGAGGGCCTGACTGGCCAGAACAGGACCGACGGCGGGTTGACCGCAGCGGTGCCATGGATGGCTCACCGGAGCTCACGGTTTAGGGCCTACGGTGCTCGGTTCGACGAACGAAAAAGTCCGAGAGAGAGAGAGGAGAGGGTGGGGAACTCATCAGAACCGAGAAGAATGGACGGGAAGCGACGACGGCTGTGCGGCGCTCGGTGAAACAGCAGCAGCACTCCAAGCTTGTAGCAGCACTAGGGTTGGCTGACTCGCCTTGAGCAGGGGTGGCACTTGCTATGGGGTTGGAGGCAGTGGGCACGGGTGGTATTTATGGGGGTCAAGGCGGCTTGGGTGGCACAACACCGTGGCGTAGCAGAGCTAGACATGGGCGTCAGCGTGGTGGTCTCCGGCTTGGTTATGGCACGAGGAAGAATGGAGGAAAGGGACGTGGCGCGGCGCAGACTTGGGTCGGGCACTCGGCTGGGCCGCTGCGGAGGAGTGGACGCGGGAGATGGCCAACCTAGGCTTCGGCCTGAGCGGGAAGGAGAGGGAAAGAAGGGCCAATAGCTAGCTAGGCCGGTGAGAGGAGCAAGCCGAGTGGGCCAACAGCGGGGGAAGGGAAAAAGAGAAGTGAAATTCATTTTTTTCTTTATCTAATTTTTCCAAAGCAAATCTCAAGATGCAAATTCAAAACAATTTGAAGTTTGATTTCAAATCACACCACTCAAAAATCATTATGCAGCAGCATGAATGCACACACATGGTTGTAAACCTATATTTGATTTTAATTTGATGAAATTTATTATTTTCCTAAATTCAAATGCCCACAAAAAATGCATAATTAATGATTTTTGCCTATTTCAAAATTATGCAAATTTTAGGGTGTTACACCAGAGGCAACCACGTGCTTTGTCTTCTTCTTCGAGGGAAGGTTACTTTGTGGGTCTAGCATATAGAAAACTTGTACGACACATGAAGCGAGCACCCAAGGGTCATCTTGGTAGCCTAGATTTTCGAGGTCTAGGACTCTCAATCCGATCTCATTCAGTTGGTGTTGTTTGATCCAGCAGCATCAAAACAGGGCCACCGTTATATCTCTTCCATAGTCAAGTTCCCATATCTCTTCAATGATGCCAAAGTATTGGATCTTTTGCCCCACTCCATCGAGAGCTTCTATTCGAACGTCGTTGTTTTGGTTCACATATTTACTATCCTTTGCGTAGGTATAGTACGTGTACCCATTGATGTCATAAGCTTTCCAAGATGTCACTTGTCTCAATGGCCCCTCCACCAACCTACTGATGGTAATAGAGTCTATGGTTTCTCCAGGTGGTATGTTTTGGTCCTTCAACCTTGTAGTTAGTCGTTGCTTGTGCTATTTCATGACCCAATCATCTGAACGACCATTTCTCTCCGCCATAATGATAGCCAAGTGTTCATCAATGTATAGTTGCATCAGTTGTGTACTCTGCAAGACACTATAATGCGCCCAACTCACTTCTTTGTAATCATGGTCGATGAACACTTTTCTACCACTAGTGCCCTTCCCAGTCAGCCTACCCTTGTGAAGAGAATCGGGTTTACCAATCCCTTTTTATACTTTTAGGTACTCTTGACAGCACTCGATGACTTCTTCAGTACTGTAACCCTATATCATGGAGCCCTCTAGGTATGCTTGATTATGTACGTATTGGCTTAGAACCGACATGAACCGCTCATAGGACCACATTTCATGCAAGTAGCAAGGGCCTAGCGCTTGTATCTGATGAACCATGTGAATCATGAGATGTGGCATTATATCAAAAAAAGCAGGAGGTAAACACATCTCTAGTTAGTTTTGTGTCTCCACCACAAATTCATGTAGGTCACTCAGCTCTTTCTTGCCAATCGTCTTCTATGAGATTTTCGAAAAGAAGTAGCACATGCGGGTGATGGCCATTTTCAACAACTCTAGCTTTATAGCCCTGATTGCAATAGGTAGAAACATTATCAGCATCACATGACAATCGTGAACCTTGCAGTGTGTTATTGACAAGTCCTTCATCGACACTAGCTTCTTCACATTTGCTGAAAACCAAGTCGGGACTTTGACCCCCTCAGGAAAGTGCATATAGCTCTCTTCTCTTCTGGTGTTAGGTTAAAGCACGCCGTGGGCAGAGTGTATTTACCATTAGCCTCAGGTACCAGGTGAAGCTGTGACATCACATTTAGCTACACCATGTCTTTCCATGATTTTAGACTATCCTTTGACTTACCTATGTCCATCAAGGTAGCAATGAGACTCTCAAAGACATTCTTCTACATGTGCATAGCATCAATGGCATGGGGGACCTCCAAGTATGGCCAATAAGGCAGATACTGAAAGAAGATCAATTGTTTCTTGAAAGGTATGCCTTCGATAGGAGGTGTGCTTCTATCTCTATTGATCCCATCCGAATTCTTCTTTCCATAGACAACGCGTATGTTTTTCACCATTCTGTACACGTGTTCTCCGTTATGATGTCTCTCCGGAGGGGGTTCAATCTCTGGGGTGTTGTCATAAAATCTAAATTATAATTTGCTATGGTACTTGTGACTTGTCTTTAAGAAGCACCAGTTCCTTAGGTAAACTATCTTCTTAGATGCATCTAGGAACACCCATGTAGTACCATCGAAGCAAACTAAGCATCATGTCTTCCCTTTGATCTGTCTAGACAAAGCAAACAGCGTGGGATAATCATTGGTAGTAACAAATATTATTGCTCTACAGATGAAGTCCTTTCAGAGCGCATCGTACATTAGCTCCACATGCCTCCATAGCCTCTCCATTTCTTGCATCAAAGGCTCGAGGAACATGTCTATATCAATGTCTGGTTGTTTATGGCCAGAAATAAGAATAGTGAGGAGAAGGTACTTTCTCTTCTGACACAACCACATTGGGATGTTGTACATGGTCAAGATCACTGGCCAAGTGTTGTGGTCGCTCATTCTCTCATTGAAGGGATTCATTCCATCGGTGCTCAAGCCAAACTGTACATTCCTTGGGTCATCGCTGAATTCTTTGTGCTTCTCATCGATCCTTTGCCACTAACTATAATCAGCCGGGTGTGCAATCTTATCATCATCCGCCTTGCGCTCATCATCCCACCATGTCATGAGTGCGACTTCTTAAGGGTTTAGGAAGATACGTCTCAAGTGGTCGGTCATTAGCTGGTACCACATTACCAAGGCAGGAATTCTTCTCTGCTTTGCATCGTTACCTAATGGAGTGTCCTCTGGGTGCTGAGATTCTTGTACCACCTTTTTCGTACCCTTCTTATTCCTCTTTTTCCCCGTGGAGGCCCATTTATCCATAAATAATTAAAATACATATTTGTTGATTACAATAAACAATTTTAAAGACAACAATTAGCAACAATTATATTTTACCCAATATCTTTCATGCAAACCCTAGTCCAATTTCATCAAACATAAATTTACAAAAAAAAATGAAATTAATAAAAAAAACCAAACCTAGATCTAGATCTAGATCTACATGCATATGAAACATCCATAAAACTAACTAATTGTTCACTAAAATCAAGAAACATGGACCAAATAAGGGTATGATCTTGTTCCCCTACCAAATTTATCCTAGTACATTCAAAACTTGGCTCTAATTTGCTTCATAAGTAGCTCAAGCACCATAGAAGAGAGAGAAAAGCAAAACTCTAATTACTCACTAACCAACCATTAAAACCTTAAAAAAGTGTGAAATAGCATTTTTTTATCTTCTACAACCTCTCCAACAAAGGATTTAAGACCAAAACCTTCCCCCCTTAGTAGAAAAATTTTTGGGAGGTGCCTAAGGCCTCTCAAGCCTTTTTTCTCGGGTAAGAGTGAGTGACCCAAGGAGGAAGAAGGGGACTACAGCCTTTTGTACGTGCAGCATTTGTAAAGGCGGCTGGTGATTGAGCCGCCCCTACAAATCGCAACACCGAGGACGGCTGGTGAGTGAGCCGCCCCTATAAATCGACCTATTTGTCATCTCATATCACCAGCCGCCCCTACTGTGCCATTTGTAGGGGCGGCTAGTCTTGTGGGTCCCGAGCATGTCCACTATAGGGACGTCTCTATCCCCAGCCGCTCCTATAAAAAAAATTAAGCTGTTGCTACAAACCTTTTCTGTAGTAGTGGTTGTCCAAGCTGGATGGCATCATGGGCGGATCTAAGGAGCATGCCAGGTATGCCCGGGCATACACTGGCTTCCAGTGCGTGTGTATATTTATATATTGTAAAAAAAACCTATTAAGCATCATAAAAATTCAAACAATTAGTATTATAAGTCTATTTTACGTCCATATTTTGAACTGTGAGTATATCATTTGAACTAGTTTTATTTTACTTTATAGAAGTTTTCAACTTTATCTCAAAATTAAGAGCATATTTGGATACATATGGCTAATTGTTAGTGAGCTAATTTTATCCCTAACCCATCCAAACATAGGTCTAATAGATACCTTAATTTCTTAGCGAAGTCTTCAACTAGTTGCATTGTTAGCCAACTAGCTGGCCAACCCCAACAAATCTGAGCTATTTTTACTGTAGCTAATAACTACTCGTAGCTGGTCCAACAGGCCATAAAAACTTAACTTGCTATTTAGTGCCTATATACTGAATTATGTTGTAAAATTTTTAATTATTTATCAAATTGGCAAATGGTTTTATCGAATTATAAATGAAAATTTTTGCTAATCAATGTTACCCTGAATTGACTAAATACTTTGTACTATATCACCATTGTATATAATTTGTGCATATAACATATCAAGTATTCTTTAAATATTAGCTTCAACCGGCAGTAATAGATGGGCTATCACTGTCGGTTTGTGGCTTAAACTGACAGCGATAACTATTTTGTAAAAGAATTCATAATTCATAACTTTTCAAATGAAATCGGATTAAGATAAACTTTATATAAAAATTATAGAGTTTAAAGAGATCTAAAACTTTGTAGATGATAATTTTTTAATTAGAGATAGTTTACAAGTCCAAATATTCAATATAAGTGTCAAATATATGGGCCCGAGTACCTTCATCGCCCGTATAACCTAAGCCATGCCTATCTATGGGGCTGAAGACGACGAGGGATGAGGCCCATGAAGGCCAGGCAAATCCACTAGCTTGGAGATCAAGTCATTCGGAGGATATCCGGCGCCATCATATATAGGCGATAGGATAGAATCATTTTGTTGCGCTTCTATGCAATAAACTAGGAATCCAATCTATTAACTGATCGGATCTACTGTAACCCTACCCCCAGACTATATAAGGAGGGCCAGGGGGCTCCTGATTGGGATCCCCATCTTCTACATTCTAGCGCATAGCTACACGCAGTAGCCCCTGTAACCTAGCATATGAATACAGAGAAGAAGCTACTCCTAACTGGACGGATGGCACCACGTGCCTAAACTAGTATAATCCTTGTGTCTTGTGTGCTACTCATCTGATTTGTCTTACGTGAATAGCTGCTAGGATCAGATTTTGAAATGATTAACAATGTTGAATGCAGACAAAGTCAACATCAAAGTTGTAGTACACAACGAGATCAACAACTTTGTAGTTAAAAACTTTTTCATTTGAGATTATTTTGAGTGCTAAATATACAATATAAGATCCAAAATGGTATAGTTAAAAAATAGTGTCATGATCACATATGTTCTGTAGCTCAGCTGGTCCATGTGTTTTAGGGAACATGAACATTGAGATCTCAATATAGATGGAAACGGATCGGGTTCATATGGAATTAGATTCGGATATCACCTTTTACTATATTTTGATTCGAATACGAATACGGATATGGATATTTTTTAATACGAATACAAAACAGGTGTCTTGGATTCGGATTTCTATTTAGATATTCACTGAATTCAACTCAAAGTGTATATTGTTAAATTCAATATACATGAATAAATTTTACTACAAAGATCATCGTTAACCAAAATGAACTAAATGACAGGACACTTCTAATAATCTCCAATATGGAAGTAACTAAATTGTAATGGATAATATTTAATAAAATAATAGGTCAAGTGAAGAAATTCAAACAAAAATGGTAGAAAACAAATTGCCATTTTGCTTTATCAATATTTTTGGAATTAAAAATTTATTGCACAAGTAGAGATTAAAGTATTTCACTACAGGAAACTGGCTCTTTGCCGACTGCAATTTTCTTTGCCAACTGTTTTTTTTAGACACTCGGCAAAGAGGTCCCTTTGCCAACTGGAATTTCCTGCAGTCGGCAAAGCAGTATTTGCCGACTGCCAGGCAGTTGGCAAAGAATTGCAGTCGGCAAAGGCAGGCCATGGTTGACCCCATCCACACCGTCACCTTTGCCGACTGCCACTCCATCAGCAGTCGGCAAAGGCGCAGGCTTTGCCAACTGCCATCCTACCTGGCAGTCGGCAAAGAATTTTTATTTTTTTTGATTTTCGATCCCAGTTTTTTGTGTTGCCTTGATACAGTAAGTACATGATATATTCCAAGTTTGGGATCATTTTGATTTATTTTGCTATATTCCGTAGATTTTTTCTGTTTCTTTAATTTTTTCCGGCAGCTCCAGATTTGAACTGCAGGTACATGAAATAATAGAATCCGGCCATTCAGAAAATGATATTCATGATGTTTGGAGCATGTTGAGGCCGTGTGCGGGGTCTCGCGTGAAATTTCGACCGTGTTGGTGTCAGAACACGCCGAGCCACGCGCGTGAAAAGTGTTTTTAAATTTTATAAAATCAAAACAGAGTCCGAAAATGACGAAACTTGACGACGTGTCTTGTCATCGCATGCGGAGGCTGTGGTAAAAATTTGAGAAAGTTTCGAGCAAGTGGCGACGTCGGGTGGCTAAAACCTGGACATCTCCACATTTCAAAAAAAAAAATTTCTTTCTTTGCCGACTGCCGAGCTAGCGGCCAGTCGGCAAACAATTTTTGAAAAAAAAATTCTTTGCCGACTGCCGAGGAACCAGCAGTCGGCAAAGCCTGCCGTCAGGGCTGACGACGCCACGTGGCTATGCCGACTGCTGGCGTGGTAGTTGGCAAAGGATTTGCCGACTGTGTGCCACGTGGCAGTCGGCAAATCCGCCTTTGCCGACCCAGGCTTTGCCGACTGCCACGTGGCTTTGCGGTCGGCAAAGCCTTTGCCGACTGGGTTTATGCCTTTGCCGACCGGGGCAAGCAGTCGGCAAAGAGGCGTTTTCCTGTAGTGTTTACGTATATAATATAGACAAGGATAGCTCATAAAAATAATATAAGGTTTCGATAATTATTTAATAATTAAATATATAAGTTAATCAATCAACTTTATATTTATATAAATATTTATCATGACATTATAAATTATACAATATAATTCACATCAATAATAGATAAACCAACAAATATATAAGGTTTAAACTAAATCAAAAAAATATTAAAATTACTTTAATCTTTATGTATTATTAATAGTTTTAAATTAATACTAAAACTTATTTATAGATATACTATTAAATGGTTTCAATGCATCATTATTAATAATAAAATGAAATAATTGGTCACTTGTTATGGAGAGAAAACTTTTAAATAGATTCATGATAACTTGTTTTCTTTGCGGATACGGATACCAATGTACTCTCTACCTCTCTTTTGCCCTAATCTTTTCCAATCTCCATGTCTTTTAATACAACGGCCAAGGATAACACGTTAGGCTTTTGCTAGCCAACCTGGAGCAACCTGCCAATGTTCTTTCCCCAATGGGGGTGCAGTCTTGGTCGAGTGAGTGTCTCAACGTTTCTTTTACCAGTTTGCTTGAAAACTAGTTGCTTATAAACCTTGCCGCTTTTTACGGTGAAAACTTGTTGGCTATCCGCTACTTATGGTGTCTGACCGATCTACGGTTGTTTGGTTCGGTGAAACTTCGAAACCAACGTGACACCGAGTACCAATCCTGTCCAAAATCAAAGCTGACACCAAACTGATCCACTGATTAAACCAAAAGTTCGAGTCACTTATAGGACCGGTGTCCGATTTTTTTTTTCAAAAAAAGGAATGCCCAGTTCTGTCTAGGCTGGACAAGAGAAGATAACAGCTTGCAACAAAGATGATAGCGTTATTGGGAGGATGGAGCTAGCTGCGGATAGATGAGGACATTGAGGTTGACAGGGGAGAGGTGCTTGAGCTCGTCGCCGATAAATGGAGCTCCAATAGAAGGGGCTCGCAGCGCTCGAGCGAGGAAGCAATCATGGATGATACAGAGCTCGTGGCAGCTGGGATATGATGGTCGCCATTGGTGGAAAGAGAGGAGCGGCGGAGTAAGAAGCGACCCATAGCTAGGAGAGGTGGCTCCCCTACCTCTTTTGGCTATCTGCTGCGAACTTTGAATCGGTATAAGCGTTGAAAATTATGCCGCATTGGAAGCGCAAAGTTTGGGTCCTTTTGGAGCAGGAGCCGCTTATTTTGAAGCAAAAGCTGGAAAAAAAAATCGGTGTCTAGCAGGGCCAAAATGGTTCAAACTCTTATTCAACTGCAAACAGTTGACTGAGTTTGTTTTTCCACATTATACTAGGTACTACAAGCCCTTTCAACTATGGAACTGAGTTTTAAACACCATATTAATTGTTATTTTTTTTAATTCACTTGCATAAGGTTATTTAGTGTACAAAAATGTTCCTTATTAGTACATGTGAGAAATGTTTTTAGCCTTTTGAAATTACCTACAAAGTTCAGTTTAGCACATTGCCACGTCAGCACCATGCCCTCTAACTTTAAATTGGAGTCAAGGTTTAAAAACAAACGATTATGTGACTTAGGGTTGAAAATCTAAACCGGCTTTAATTTGCAGTTGAGATTCAACTAGACTCGGTCTTGAGTTGAGGCCTAAAATAGATTAAAAAGAGAAAGCAATAAAGTCCAAAGCTGAGATGCTCGCTCTCTCTCCATCAGCGAAACAGATAAAGTGGGTACAAATAAACAGAAGAAGAGTCACAGGCTTAATTTTGCTGTCTATAGACCCTTTGGTCCAAACGAAGTCGGCATGACAAATCAACGATGCTGTTGGGAGCTTCTGTCCAATTTATTTCCCTGTGGAAGTACTGGCATGGGGATTCTACGGATCCTCGTGGTTTCGCGTGGACAAACACGCTGACCCAGTGACGCCTATCTCAGTTTCTGCGCTACTTGTCACAAAATTTCTGAGCTAGTACTTGTCACAGATAATCCGTCCACAGACTGGACAACGAAGAAGTCGAACAAATCAAACTGTTGAAGCGTAAGATTAGTTGATACGCAACAGAACCTGCATAAATTGCAGCAGCCAGTGGGTGGCCTGGCCTCCCAAAAAAACCACGCGGCAAACACACAGCATTGCACTGCACAGCGCCCTCGCTCTCTCTGTCCATGGATAGCAACGCCGCCGCCAAGTTGCAGCGTCCACCACCACATGCCGACGACAACGAACTGCCGGCACTGGCACCGCCTGAGGGCCGCGGAAGCCAGAGAACTCTGACGGGGACGCGCCTGCGTGCTATAGCCGCGCTTGCGCTCTTCTCTGACTACTGCAGGATCGTCGGCCAGAACCTCATGGACGGGTCGCGCGACGCGGACGAGGATAAGCTGCTCCAGCTCTGGCGCGTGCCGGCCCTCCTTGCTCTCGCGTACGCGGTGGTCGCAGCGCTCATCTGGTTCATCGGGTGGCTGGAGCGGCGGCGGCTGCAGCCCGCCGATGACCGCGACGCACGCTGGGAGGGGCGGGTGAAGCTCGCCGCACGGTTCATGGTCCACACCATCATCAACCTGTTGGTGTTCTACTCGTCCTCCGTGACACCGTGCGCTTTGTTCATGTTCATGTGGGTTAGGTCAGGTGACCAAGTTTACATAAAGGTGCAGAAGGAAGAAGAGAGTGGTGAAGAGAAGCAATATCAAGTATTGAGGTGTGATTTGTGAATAAAACCACTTCCATATATAGACCTTATTAGGCCAAATGGAGGTATCCTCCAACTGGTGGCTAATAAGGGCATCTGCAAGTAAAGGTCAGGTGCCGACTCTTCCGTGGAGACATGCCACCTTTGCTATAAATTTCCTCTTTTTTTATCATCTATGCAAGAAATATTGTGGATGTGTACATCTGGACATCAGTGGCGGATGCAGGATGGGAACAAAGGGGGGCTAAATAATGAAGATTTAGAGCTAGAGCTAGAGATTAATAATGATTTGAGGCTAAATAATCGTGGTCTAATGAATAAATCAGGCTCACTAGGGGTTGTAACCCCGGCAGCCCCTCTTTGGATTCGCCCCTGCTGGGCATGTAAAATAGCTAGTCTAACTTTTCAATTTATGTTGGCACAAAGGTTTTCTATCTTTCATTTTTTTTTACGTGGCACCTAATGCTAGCTTAGAGCGGGCTATTAAAGCGTTGTAAGTGTAATATCCTTACACTAATTTATACATTAATATGATTGCATAGGCCTCATATCGTCGCTGCTACACATAAACAATTTTTTAATAAAGGTTTCATCTTCTTTTGTAGAGGCGGCAGATGTAATTCTAAATGGCCTCGGAAATGGTTATAGAGGGCCTAACTAACAGATTACCCCTTACCAACCACCCATGCTATCAATTTTTAAAACACTTGGTAAGGTGGCCCGTTCCTAAAAATAGTTCCTGCATAAAAAATTATAACT
The DNA here is from genome assembly GCF_019320115.1 of Miscanthus floridulus. Lineage (NCBI taxonomy): Eukaryota > Viridiplantae > Streptophyta > Magnoliopsida > Poales > Poaceae > Miscanthus > Miscanthus floridulus. Next base: position 37,206,590 of record NC_089595.1, read on the forward strand.
TTTTTCAAATGTAGTAAGACGAAGACAATCTTTATACCAAACCTGTAGAGATTGATGAGATCTAAAAGTTTCAAGTTCACATTTTTTTTTATCTTATTATATCATTTAGGGGGTAAATATGCATTCTCATATTCTTAAATCCAAACTTTTGAATTTTTCAAATGGCCACAGACGAAGATATGCTCTATATCAAAGTTGTAGTGTTGGACAATATATAAAACTCTATAGTTGATTGTTATTTTTTCATATGAGGACATTTAGGTCCCCAAATATTTGATAAAATAATCATAGAAGTTAATACAGAAGAACAACATCTAATACTTGATCACAATTGACTTGTGACACTCGACTGCGGTGCTTAGCTAGTGGGCTTCACCAAGATTGAAAAATACTTCTTTTTGTTTTTATTGCCATTTTGTAATTACTAGAATATGGCTTTGTTGGTGTTTCGTATTGCCTAGTAAATTTGTGTTCACATGTTTGTTCGGATGGCTTAGCACTTGGAGAACTCGGAATTTATACTGATTCGAGCCAAGGCGCTATGTCCAGTTCATTAGGATGTGTATCATATTCTTCAGCTCAAACACTCAAATTTGCAGTAGCGGTTATAAACGGGTGAGAGAGTTTAAGGTTTAGAGGGTGATATGAAGTGTCAAAGGACTAAGAAGAAGAAGAAGCCCCTACCACCTTTTATATAGTCGATGAACCAAGGTTAAAAAAGAGAGTGAGGGTCCTACATGTCGGTCGGTCTTGAGAGACCTTCTTGGAACGACGTCCTCTCATCTCCGTCACTATCACCATCCCATTGTGGTTTTAGAGGAGGTCACTGTAGTGATGGTTGTGGCTGATCTCGCGGGCTCGCTAGCCCTTTTAATTCCTAAATTGTTTACGTAGGCAACCATTTGTGCCCGCCTCCGTTGATTTTGATTAACGCAGGCGGTATTTGTGCCCGCCTCTATAGATTCCCATTAACACAGGCTTTTGGTTGCAGGTGGGCCTGCCGCCCACCTCCGAAAAACAATTTAGACCGCCTTGGGAAGCTCTATTATGTGCTAGTGTTGCAAGCCGCTATTGCTATTGTTGGACCGCTATTTGCTATGTGAATGGCTCAAGTGACACTATGGATGATTCCATTATTGGTAATAAAATGTTAAGATAGTGATTTGGACCATGATAAAGATTAATGATATCCTTTTCAAATGATAGAAGAATTTAATGATAATTTATCTTCATATGCCTATTTTATATCTTATTCATGTATATGCTTCTTTGCGATTTTATGTCATTGAATATAGTACTTAACTTAAAATTCTAATTATTTGAAGGAAACATAATGTTAGTATTGACAAATGCTCCAAATTTTAACCATTTTTAATATTTCGTTATTGAAACTTATTGTCCGTTATAGCAACTGCTATTCGCAATCAGCTATTTGTTACCTTGAGAGGCATATAGATGGCATCTACATCTAGCCGCTAGTTAGTCATCTTCTAAGTTTTCCGCATTATGTTTAAGTTAGCAGAAAAGCTAATGATCAAACGGTTAATTTACCGGTTGTTATCAACCTTAGTGGTTATGTTTAGGTTAAGATTAAAATCCTATTATGCTAAATTAGTTTCTATTTCCTCTGTTATAAATTATAAGATGTTTGAACTTTTCTAGATATGTTGTTTTTAGTATGTGTCGGTGCGAAATGTGGCCAACAAGTAAATATTTATAGTTTTGCCGTGCGTTGTAATCGGATGTGGCCTAGCACTCAATGACACAAGATTTATAATGATTCAGACAACAGGCCCTACGTCCAGTTGAGGTGGGTCGTTGACTTTATTCCTGAGCCTAGGTGGTCGAAGTTTGCTGTGGGGTTACAAACGAGTAAGGAATGAGAAGGGGGTGTTAGAGGCCCGATCGGACTCTGAGCCGAGTGGAAGAGAGTGACGGATGCTCAAACGTGCGCTAAGTATCGAAGCATATGCTCTGTATATCCGAGCTTATCAATTGTTGAGAGCGTGTAGACTGTGTAGCTGTCGAGCTCTAGAGCCGTTGTGCTGTTGTCCTCGAATCTTCGAGTCTTCGGGGCTTCAGAGGGTTCGAAGCTTCTGTCCTTCTGGTAGGAGAGAGCGCATCCCCTTTTATAGTTGAAGGGAATGGCCTTACAATTCAGAGAGAAAGAAAGAGTTCATACGGGCGCTGTCTAGTCTTGTTGTCCATGTCATCGGGTACAGGATGGCCGTCGGCGCCCATAATACTGTTTATGTTCAGACGTATCTGGCAGGCTCTACCATGTTCGCCTGACATGCCTCGATGGCACCGTCCTGCATGTGCACAGGGCATGGCAGGGTACGGTTCTCGGTATTGCGGTTAACTTGAGCGTCTTACCTTATCTGCTCCGCCTGCTCCCCGGGCCCATATCGAGCGAGCGTCCCCGGTCGGTCGCTCCTAGTCGTCCCCAACCGTGTCGGTCAGGAAAGAGGAGCGAGCAGAGGTCCTGTCGTATTCTCGGTCGGAGTCGGACTGCTGTCCCACCACGGCCAGGCCTTCCGGTCACACCTCCGATCAGATCTCCTGGCCGGAGGTGCTGGTCGGGGACCGGATCGTGGTCTTGATCTGTCATTGTGTATCTGGACGGGCCCAGGTACGTGCTGTCGCTGCGCCGCCTGTTGGGTCTAGTTTTGCAGGGAAGCAGGTCCATTTAGGACCCTGGATTTATGAACCCGACAGTGTATATCTAAGTATATAACAAAAGTCATAAGTCTTTAAAAACCAAAACGTCTTGTAATTTAGAACGAAGAGAGTACGTATGTACGACGTGGACATTTGAATTCTTCAATAATCGATGACACCGAAAGAGAAAGTCTTGTCGTAGCTTTGAACTGCAATATATCTTCTACGTTGCGACTACACTAAACAGACGGAAGAATAATCAGACCGCCGCACATGGGAAAATCGACGTTGTGCGTCATGGTCTATCTTCTCGTCTCCACGAACGACTTGCCAGCGATGCCGCGTGGGATCGGAGACGTACGCCAGCTGCCCGCAACGAATTACGGCTGCCATCATCATAGTCAAACATGGACGACGGCGAAAGTCTTGGTTGATTAAATCCGGCGCCGTATATGTTATATATAGATGATCAGATGAACTAGCAGTTCGATCCAGAGCCCGTGGCCTCACAAGCGCAAAACGGCAAGCTCTCGATCGATTTCCATGGACTCCAACAACGCCGCCGCCGCTGCCGCCGCGACCGCGTCCGAGGGCCGGGGGCAGCTGCTCCATGTCATCAAGGCGACGGCCGAGTGCGTGCTCGTCGCGAGCCAGTTCGTGCTGTCGTGCAACGGCGTGAGCGAGGAGCCTCGGCGCCTGTGGCTGCAGGCCTTCATCGCCCTCTCGTACGCGGCGGTCGTCGCGCTCACGTTGTTCGCCAGGCGGCTGGATGCGCGGGGGCAGCTGCTGCCTCTCCAGCACGGCAGGGAGCGGTGGCTGAAGCTCGCTGCTCGGGCACTGGCGTCCCTTGTCCTCAATTTACTAATCTTGCGTACGGACTCCCTGATGGCTACCATTTTGCTATTTAACATATGGTAGTGCCTGAAACAGAAGAGCGACGGCGCTGATAGGGGGACAACTCCGTCCACTCAATTCCGGCTCGCCGCTGATATGGTTGCTCTTTTTTCTTTTTCTTTTTTTGAAGCAGTGTGGAGCTCATTTAGTATTCTTGTATTATTCTACTATAGAAAGTATGAACATTGGAGAATGAGAGCAGATAATGTAATTCTGAGCATCTGATTCACTACGTTCTGTTAACCAATCCATGGGAGCTCAAGAGTATAATACTAGTCATTGCTCAAATCGTTCGCTTACATGTATGAGCCACTGAATTCTTGACGGACCGATTCACAAAAGTCCTAGTAGCAAGGCAGTTTCACATGGCATTGTGACGAAGGAAGGGCCTGTTTGGACGGCGCCTAGGCACACCACGCCCAAACTGCGGCCGCGTAGAAAGTTTGGCAATCAAATTGCCCGCCAAACATTGGTGTGTTTTGGCCTTGTGTTGATAAGCCGCGGCAACGCCACAACTCTGGCTACGAAGCAAAACGCTGGACAAAAGTGAGGTGTCCGAGGTGCGGTAGGCTTTGGCGATGTTATCTTTAATTTGTGTGAGCAAATATAAAATCAACAAGCCATGTATCAGTTCATTAAGTGTTATCTTCATATATAGAACCATAAAATTTTGAAAGTATCAGCAACAACGTACCAACCAGTTTGGAGGACAAGTTGCTGTTGAATTCACGTGTTCTGAAACTTGACTAAAGACTAACAAATTGTGAAATCAGAAATTCAAGAGAAAAAGTAGCACCCATACTTCATATATTCAGAGAGTCCACCTTCAGCTCCTGCATTCCATGCAAAACAAAACAAAACATATGCCACTTCAGCACATGTGGTTCACATAATGGTGCTATAAAAGGTGTTTCTTCATATTTCTGCTGATCTAATTCTATTCATGGGATGATTTTCCTCCTACGACCACAGCAAAAAGAAAATTCCATCATATGAGAAAGAATAATAAATTGTGGAAGTCCAAAAATATTTCCTACGACCTCAGCAAAACGAAAGAAGAGAGCAAAATGAAAAAAAAAACGACCACAGCAAAACGAAAGAAGCCAGCCAAATGAAAAAAAAACAGCATATGAAATAAAAATTATCAAAGCCAGGTTTCGATCGGACCTGTGGGTTATGGGCCCACCATGCTTCCGCTGCGCCACTTCGATTTTGATGTCCAGGTGCTAATAGGTTTTCCTATGACGAATGCACTTGACCATGTGCTAATAGGGTTCTTTATGTCCGTAATGCGCGTGACCATTTGAAGGATTTCAGATATTTGGACTGCCTGATTATGTACTTCACAAGCACAAAGTAAGGAGAATATTAGAAGATTAGTTCAAAGCTTTGGTGCACTTAAAGCATAGTTCAACTCTTGATTTTGGCATTTTTCAATTCTCATCCTAAGTTTTTTATCACCATAGATAGAAAAGTTCACAAATCCAGAGCGTCAGGTAACAAATAGAGAGAATTCCTTATTTGACACCAGACAAATGACCCGTTCCTTTTTTGGTCCTCAAAAAATTTCCGTTCCCTATTTGACACCGAGTTCAACTTTCGTTCCTTATACGACCCTCCGTCAAGTTTGCCATGCATGAACCGTTAACTGACATGTGGGCCCCACCACCCTTCTCCCCTTAACTGACATGTGGACACCAGACAAAACGACGGCGGCGCTTGGACGGGGCGCATCCGCGCGTGGAGGTGGCGGCGCAGGCGCGCTCGCGCGGCCAGGGGCGCGTCCCATCCCCGCGGCGAGGAGCTATCGTGGCAGCAAGGCGGCGGCAGCGGCTCCAGGGCCGCACGGTGCCACCACGTCGAGCTTCTCCGACTCTCCGAGTGCTCCAGCTATGACGGGCTCTCGTCTCGAGCGTCGTCGCCGCCGCCGCGAAGTCCGAGCCCGCGCCGGAGAAGAAGGCTGCCAAGGAGGCCGGCGTCCCTCAGTGCGCGGCTCGCGGGTTCCTCAACGCCATCTTCAACGGCAGGCCTAAGCCGCCAACGCCGCCGTCGTCGTCACGGGGGGCGTCTTTGAGGATGTACTCCTGCTCCGTGCTCCGTCTTCATCGCCGAGTTCCGCCGGAGAAGAAGCACTCCTACTTGCTCGACCCCAACGAGTTCCGCCGGCAGGGCCACCAGGTCATCGACTTCATCGCCGACTACTACGCCCGCATGGACGACTACCCCGTGCACCCCAGCGTCAACCCTGGCTTCCTGCATGCACCACCAGCTCCCCGCGAACGCACCGTCGCGTCCGGAGTCTGACGCGTTCAGTACCGCGCTGCGAGACGTCCGTGACCTTATCCTGCCTGGCATGACGCACTGGCAGAGCGCCCGCCACTTCGCGCACTTCCCCGCGTCCAGCAGCACCGTCGGTGCCCTCGGCGAGGCCCTCACGGCCGGCATCAGCGTTGTTCCTTTCACGTGGGCCGCCTCGCCAGCCGCCACGGAGCTGGAGATGGTCGTCGTGGACTGGCTCGGCAAGGCGGTCCACCTGCCGGAGAGCCTGATGTTCTGCGGCGGCGGAGGAGGCACGCTTCTCGGCACCACGTGCGAGGCCATCCTCTGCGCCATTGTCGCCGCGCGATGTTCGCGCTCTCGCCAACCGAGCTGCAGGCCGCCATGCAAGCGGACGTGGACGCCGGGCTGGTCCCGCTCTTCCTGTGTGCGACGGTCGGAACCACTCAGACCACGCCCGTGGACCCTATCCGAGAGCTGTGCGCCGTCGCGGCGACGCACGGTGTCTGGGTCCACGTGGATGCGGCCTACGCGGGCTCGGCGCTCGTCTGCCCGGAGTTCCGCCACTTGATCGACGGCGCCGAAGCCGTGGACTCCTTCAGCATGAATGCTCACAAGTGGCTTCTGGCCAACAACGACTGCTGCGTTCTCTGGGTGAAGAAGCCATCGCTGCTCATCGCGGCGCTCAGCACGGAGCAGGAGTACATCCTCAATGCCGGCGAGGCGCATGGCCTGCCACACCCACAGCAGCTCCTCGGAGAGTCCGAACGCCGCGAGGCTGCGGATCAACGAGGCCGACGATGCCGGCGCGAGGTGCCTCAGGACAGCGTCCCCGTGCACGCGCAGCTCAGCGACGAGCTGCCGCGCCTGGCCGGCGGCGTTGGGGCCGACGGTCTCCCTGGAGCGCGCGAAGGAGTGGAGGAGGGAGACGTAGCAGCTGAGGAGGTGCTGCGGGTGCGCGAGGAGGTCTGCGCCGTTGGGCAGGGAGCGGAAGAAGTGGAGCGACGGGAGCGGGTGCGGGGTGAGCTGCGGGGACGGGACGCGCCCCTGGCCGCGTGAGCGCGCCTGCGCCGCCACCTCCACGCGTGGATGTGCCCCGTCCAAGCGCCGCCGTCGTTTTGTCTGGTGTCCACATGTTAGTTAAGGGGAGAAGGGTGGTGGGGCCCACATGTCAGTTAACGGTTCACGGATGACAAACCCGACGGAGTGTCGTATAAGGAACGAAAGTTGAACTCGGTGTCAAATAGGGAACGGAAATTTTTTGAGGGCCAAGAAAGGAACGGGTCATTTGTCTGGTGTCAAATAAGGAATTCTCTCTAACAAATAGCACTACAGCAAACGTATATCAAAAGTACAGCAATCTCATGACAAGCGTACATTGGAATCATGAATCCAGTCGCAGCAGGTAAACGATAAATGATTCTCGCAGAACAAACGTTCCGATTCAAGATTCCAATGTTATCCAAATACTATATCATGACAGCACCTGGAGTTGCCACCAAATTTCTACTAAAATCATAGTGGAAACTGAGCTGTGGTGACAGATAACCACACTGGACAAGGTAGGAAGCATCCAGTTCTTCAGCTGAACTATAAATGTCAGATCATATTGCAGATTGAAACTTGCTTTCTATTGTTCCGTCCTTAGTTTTCCTAGAGGAGTTGATTCCTTGACATCCCTCCAAATGCTGAGACGGAGCAGCATCTAAATGCTGGAACAACAAAGGAATTCCTTTAGTATTCTCGTACTATTCTACTAAAAAAAACTCCGAAGCCTTGAGAATGCGAGCAGACAGTATAATTCAGAGCATCCGAGCCACAAGTTCTGTTAATCAACAACCGATGGAGCTCAAGAGTAAAGAGAGCGCTCACTAATCCCCATGAGCCACTCTGTCAACTGAGTTGTACACGGATTCACAAAAGTTTTTGTAGCAAGGCAGTTTCACATGGCATTTTATGATGAAGGAAAACAGATTTACAGAAGTTTTTGTAGCAAGGCAGTTTCACATGGCATTTTGTGATGAAGGAAAACGGATTTACAGAAGTTTTTGTAGCAAAGCAGTTTCACATGGCATTTTGTGATGAAGGAAAATACAAAACTATATCGCTGTATCTTTTCCTGAGTAAAGCTAAACTACGAGTCATGTGCCCATGTACTAGGAGGCTCAGTTCAATAAGTGTTATCTTTAGAACCATAGAGTTCAGGAAGTATCTGCAGCCATCTTGAAGGGCAGGTTTGCAGTCAAATTCACATGTTCTGAAACTTGACTACAGACTAACCAATTGTGAAATCAGAAATTCAGAAGAAAAGGTAGCATCCAGAAATTCAGACTGTCCACCTTCAGCTCCTGCATTCCATGCCAAGACAAAATACATGCACTTGAACACATGTGATTCACATAATGGTGCTATAAAAGGGATTTCTCCATAAGCATGCTGATCTAATCTCTAAGGTCCACACCCTCTCCTTCTCCCTGCATCTTCACCTTCACTATGCCCTCCATGTTCTTTGGTCACACCTCCATGGTTCTATCCACCCTCCTGGCTGCACAAACCACACACCTCTGTGTAGCCTCAACCAGAAAGAAGTTGCTCACGCCTTCTGGTCAGGGTGCAGGGCTTAGATGGTTTGCTTTACCAGCGGAGCCATTTGACGATGTGCATAGCTCGAGTTAGAGAGAATCAGAGAAGAGACAGTCTAGAGGCAATATCCCATTTGAGGATTAGAGTAGCACATGTGCAAACCATTTAGGCCCGGTGTTGTAACAAATTTCCATTTTAAAATCGGTAACTTTATCATTCAAATGTTCTGCAGCAGCATATAAAAAATGGTGCCTTCATTCCAAGGGTAACCATATTTATACAAAACCAGAGTTGAAAAATAGATACCACAAGGCATCATGACTCATGCATATACCAATTTGTCCAAACGATAGCCCAAGAAGCCACGATAGTTAGAGCTGATAGCATAAAATCTATAATGCTGATTAGAAGTTAATCACTGATTCATCAGCAGTTTTTTCAAACAATATATCACTTAAATACATGATACTTAAGTGCTTATAGCTTTAAATCATCTCACATGGCTTCATTCCTTCACTTAAGCCTTGAAGATAAATACCTCAAGTTCTGAAAAGAGCATGAAGCATTAAGAGCAAGCATGCATGCAAATGCAGTTCAGTGTTTGCACAGGAGAAGCATCAATGGTCTAGCTTTTCCTATTTTTCAGTAAAATGTGTATCGATGTAAGGTTTAGAAGAACCTGATTTCAGGGACACAAGACAAAGTAGCTCAAAATTTTGCCAATACCATGGGCAACTTTTACTGAGCAATGAAGTATCCATGTTGCACTAGACATTAATTAGGCAAGAATAAATGCAAATGAAGCTTAATCCGAACACAGGAACGCATTAGTTTAGCTTCTCCTATCATAATCAATGTAAGGGTGGCCAATCAGGGCAGGGTGTTAAACCAGGCACACATGACAAATTAGCTCCGGGTCTCTCACCAAGAAGAACAAACTGGCAATGCAACAGATTGTTGGGCTAAATTTATTCACCAATCGGAACACCTAGGAATCTCAATCTCAAAAGAACATGTCTATCTATAACCAAACATTCCGCCCAAATTTTCACCCAAAACTCAAACCTTTCGGCAGCCTAGTCCTCGAGCTGCTTGAGCTCGGCCTTGAGCTGCTCCATCTTGAGCCCCATGGAGCGGCGGAGCGCGTCGGCGTCGGCGGGCGGGAGGCGCGCCAGGAGCGCCTCGTTGGCGGCGTCGCGCGCGATGGAGGCCTCCTCGTTGAAGTAGACCGTCTCCTTGCTCTCCATGGCCGCCTCGATCTCCTCCCGCGCCTCCGCGAACTTGCGGTTCACGTCGTCCACGTCCTTGCCGTAGTCCGCCGCGGAGGAGGAGAAGGCACGTCGGCGGCTGACGCTGCCCAACGGCGCCGCCTCCGGGAGTGGCCGCCACGCTCCAAGCGCGGGCGAGGGCGTCGCTTTAGGCAGGGTTTGGAGGGCCGCCGCGTCGGCGGCGGCCGGGAGGGTGAGGGAGACGGCGGCGCGGATGACGGCGCGAGGGTTCCGGTGCATCTTGCGTAGCGTGGCTTGTTTCGCGTTCCTTCCCCGTCCAGCAATTTCGGTCTGGGAGGTGTAGAGCAACGGTGGAGATCAGAGGATCAACGGAGTACCGTCTGCTCCGTTGACACGTGATTCTTTGTGTGTGGAATGGTAGGTGGAGCAAAAATGAGGAACAAATTGCCACTTCTACTTCCATCAAAAAAAAATTTGCCACTTCTACTTGTTTATTATGGTCATTGCTCATATTTGGTGAATGGACTAGTGCTTAGGCCATGTTTGGTTGAGCTGTAGCTTTTAGAAAAGTAGCTGTAGGTTATGGCTTTTGAAAAAGAAGTTGTGGAATATGAGCAGTAGTTTTTGAAAAAGCCTGTTTGGTTGAACAGCTATGCTTTCGAAAAAGCTGGTCTCACTTACAAGCAGGCCCCACATGTCATGCACACATTTAATCTTCTTCTTCCTCTCGCCACCAGGGGATGCCTGAGCTCACCAGGGGCCAAAAGCCAGGCTTTTGGCCCAAAGCAGCTGGCGCTTTTGAGCTCTTTGGTTGAGCTTTTGGCTTTTGGGGGCAAAAGCCACAGCCAAAAGCCCAATGAAACAGGGCCTTAGATTTTTAGGTTCTATCAAACTTGTGCTCATATTCAGTGAACATGCTGCTCAAGTGTGTCAACTTGTGCCAAAATGTTGCTAAGATCTAGACAAAATGCAGCTAAGTTTCTGCCAAAATGCAGCTCTTATTCAGTGAAGCACAAAATCAGAGAAACCGATGCTCTTATTGATTGACAAAGTAGCTCAGATATTTGAATATTTCATTCATTCATTCAGGGGTTAGCCTTCATGCAAATATAGAACACATTCCATTACGTTGAGTCCCTAAGGCACCTAGGATTACATTGAGTCTCCATTACATTCACTTCCACATTTGTACAACAAAAACACCTAATACTACACCAACAACTACACCTGCTACAACAGAGACATCCAACACAAGTTGCGTCTTCCTAATGCCCAAATCCTAAATAGGATCACCAAATTACATGTCACCAAATTGTTTCTTCAATTTCCTAACTTCACTTACAACATTGTCTAGTGTCTGCTTGACCTCATTCAGTTCTTGCTTCAAATCGTCACTACCCTCTCCACTTACTGAGTCAAAGTGGTGCTGCATCAGCTACCCTTGACGTGGTTCCAATGAACACACGTAGGCCACATACTCCTCAAAATGGATCCGTCCACACGTGTTGAGATCACCCTCGGTTCAAACATAAATTTGTCTAATTCAAACCAAATCACAAAGATGAAGTCAACATTGCAAATCTTCACTTTTGACGTTGTTGGGCACTTGATGAATCACTAATTCAGGGAGCCCGGTTGCTTGGTCTTGATATGGATCAGAGGCACATGGCAATGGAGGCAGTCTTGTAGGGGGTATTGCCCCCTTCTGCTACCGCCCGCCATCGAGCTCAAGCTCATAGCTCCTCCCTTCAACGGGCTTCAATTTCTCCAACCCAAGCATGGTCCCCGTCGTCTTGGTTTGGTGTGCCGCCGTCGAGAATCATTGTCGTCCCAATTGTTGTCGCCACTTAAGGTTCTTGCTGGAGGAGCGTGCGAGAAGCAGATTAGGAGTGAGAGACGAGTGAAGACGACGAGCTGACCGTGCCATTTGTCCTGTTTGGACAAGGGCATTACGGTCCATACGGTTTTCACCGTATGCCACATACACTTGCAAGTGATCCCAAGGCCTCGCCTGGCCTAGAGCGTGGCATATTTCAGAGTTCAGAAGAAATATAATGGCGTAGTTTAGAATAGGCAAATAGCAATGTCAGTTCTCCAATCTGAGAGAATTGTAATGGCATCAATAAAAAAATCCAAAGAAAAAAATGCCATGTGTTGGTACATTGGTGTTGTCTTATACATAGCCTCATGCAGTGCCAAGTAACTATGAGATGATTAAACAATCAACGTATATAATATGTTGTCTTTTGAATTGTCTTACAGTAATTTGATTATTCATAATTTGTGCAATGAACGAAGGAGAGTTTGTAACTTGTATGACAATATTAAATTATATAATGCAAAATAGTTGTCTCATAGTCTTATAATTTTTCTCATGAGATCATTGCTTCATGAACAACTTATTTCTTTCTCTCACCTTCCTCCCCCCCCCCCCCCCCCCCCCCCCCCCCCCCTCCACATCATCAAAAATTCTAATGTGGCATTACACGAGACTGGCGTTTAAAACTCCTGAATGTAGCAATGTATCTGCCATAATGGTTGAAAGTTAAGGGTGACTCAAAATTGTTCCCCTTTTAAATATTTTCTTGAAAAAAATACAATACCACACTTGGCAGTTTTTTTCCTTTATTGATACACGGCAGTTGATATGTTGGGTCCCAAATTGGCAGCTTGGTTCCATAAAAATCGTGTTGCAGAAAGAATATCCAATAGAAAAGTTATTTGGAATAACAAAGCGGTCATTGCTCATTTTTAAATGTGATGCGATTCTCCAAAAAGGTACTCACTGATAATTCAGCTATACGTGAACTACGCAAGTGCAACGCGATGTTAATATTCTTGCTCTTTCTGAGCATTTAGGACACCAGCATTTTTATGGTATTGCTAGAACAGCAAAGTGAAAATTTCAGCAAAAACAAGGTAAAAATCAGGAAGCCCACTGACCTAGAACAGCAAAGTGAAATTTTCATCTCTTTATGATCATAAGCACCTGCATTTTTATGGTATTGCTGAACAGCAAAGTGAAAACCTCAGAAAAAGGTAAAAATCAGGAAGCCCACTGAATTAAAACAGCAAAGTGAGCCCACTGAACTGAACAGCAAAGTGAAAAATTCAGGGGAAAAAAGGCAAAAATCAGGAAGCCCACTGAAATTTATCAGAGCCAGGTTTCGATATTGGGACCTGTGGGTTATGGGCCCACCACGCTTCCGCTGCGCCACTCTGATGTGGCTGTTAATGCGCAAATCATACTTTTATATATGGACTTCTTATGTTGTTGTTCAGGAGCAAATTATATGTTTATATATTGATTTCTCTTTGGTTCTGAAACCAAGTGCTCTCACTGCTGATTACTGATCTTACGTTAGCGAGGACAAAGTAAAGGTAACTAAATGTAACATCTATTGTTATATTGTGTCCTCTTTGGTTCTGAAACCTCAAGTTCTCTGACTGCCTGCTGAATACTGATCTTTACGTAATTAGCATGGACAAAGTAAAGGCAAGAGAATATTAGAACACTGCTCAAAATGCTTCGGCATAGTCAAAGCATAGTTGAACACTTGATTTCGGATTTGGCATCTAAAGATTCTGATAGCACTATACAGATACAAACTTGACAAATCCATAAAAATATATCACACTCAAAGTTTTCATGACAAGCGTGGAAAGGAAACCGTGAATCTGGTCGCAACAGATAAACGATAAAATGATTCCTCACAAAACAAATGATCAGATTCATGTTTCCATCGTGCAGTTCGGAAAATACTAGATCGTACAAACATCTAAAGTCTCCACCAAATTTCTAAATCATAGAGGAAACTTGAGCTGCGGTGGCAGAGTATGGCATTGGAGAAGATAGGCACCATCTAGTCTTCAGCTGAACTCAAAGTCAGATCATATTGCAATTTGAAGTTTGCTTTCTATGGTTCCGTCCTTTGTTTTCCTGCCACATTTGATTCCTTGACATCTCTCTCCAAATGCTTTTCTTTCTTGTGCTGCATTTTTTAATAGTATAAGCTGGTTAAATGAGGCAGAGCAGCGTTGAAATGGAGTGACATAGAAAAATGAGGCAAAGCTGCCAGAAATCCTGGAATAGCTGTTCATTTAGCACCTAAGAAGCAATTTAATCGAAACCAAGCATGTAGTCCGACAAAAAAAATGTGCCATAGAAAAAAGAAGCATGTAGGGACGATACTGGAAGTACCATAGTTTTTTTTACAGGAGTTATTTTATGAATCAGTGATTCTTTATGGGAATGTCAGCAACATATGTTCATATATATAGGCCTGTAAAATGATTGTTAGGAACATGGTACTTCAGCTTAGTCCAGAGAACTAATCGACGAAACATGTCAGCATTTCATTTTTTTGGGGGGGGGAATATGCATTTCCATTTTTATGCTGTACTCATTTAGCAGTTGAACATGAAGTGAAGGACTGAACTAAGCTGAAGAGAATTTGGTAAGAACCGCAGACTGGCATATGACCAGAACATGGGAGATTTTTTCTTCTTTTTTTTGGCAGTATGACATGTTAATTTCACCTTATCTTCTGTCTTTTCCATGATATTTTTCAGTACAGAATGAGATTGCAGCAGTTTGGGTGATGATAGAGCGGCCTTTGGAATCATTTATCATTTTTTTATGAATAATACATATATGATGAAATTTTAAAAAAGGAGTTGTACCTTTGGAAGGAGACCTTCTGCAGACATAAGTTCATACAGTTTGTGCATGATTGCTTCTTCTTGTACCTGTATAACATGGCAGACACAAATTAGTATGCACACATATCAATCTTCTAGATGTATTTAAAAGCTCATACAATCTAGGGATAAACTTGAAGTTTATGCAACTCGTGAGACATTGCTCGGTATGTTCCCATTAGTGCTTGATTTTGCTTCTCCAGATGCCTGCATCTCTCTTTTATCTTATATAATGAGCTAAAGTTACAATCCCTTTTACTCAAAAGGGTAGTCAAGAAATTTTACTTGGACATTTCAGCTGAATGTTTTGGTTCCATTATCATCAAGACCTGGATACTCCTTCCTGCAAAATATCCATCAGACAATCATTCCAAATCAGCTAAAAGATGCTACCGAGTTCAGTAAGCAGATCCTTCATGGTACACTGCGCTATAAAATATACAAGTGCATGCCACATGTAACATGTAAGTCTTTTTATCTGAAGAACGCCTTGCATATCATTAAAAGTGCACAAACTACTCCATGGCACTATTGCTATCGACCATTACTCAAGTTTGAGATTGAAAAAAGATTAAGAAGTTTGCAGTAACAACCAATGAATACTATTGAAAAATGGTAGAACCAAACAAATCCGTGCATACAAACGAGGAGTTCTTTGTTCAAGAAACAGGCAATCAAATGAGCAACAAAAGTCAGCTTCAGTGTTGGTTAAGCTACGAAAGGCTTGGCACGATGCACTTTCTATTTTTCTAGAGTCATACAACACATTTTTGAAACAGGTTCTTGCCGGCTTTTTTACAGATGTGAAAGCCAAATGTTCAGAGGGCTGACTTAATGGGGCATATGAATTAAGCGGCGTTTGGAATAAAGATTTGGATTTGATTGACAGAAAAGAAAGGCAGGAACAGAATTTAAAAAAAAACTATTCCTTGGAAACAATCAATCCTGGTGAGCTAGGGGTTTCCTTACCAGGAAAAGAGGAAATCAGTACAAGCCCAGACGGATCCATACGGGGTATGACAAAGACACGAGAAGGGCAGTGAGGAGGAGCCCAAGGAGCTAGTGAACACCAGGTTGCCGGCGATGTGATTTGTGTGACAAGACAAAGGCAGAATGGGGAGAAGAACAACTACAGGACAAGGGCTCGGAGATTTGTAATATTGGTTTTTTTTATATCAGATGGCCATGTCAAGTTTGGAACATATTTATTTATTATTTTAATAAAAAAATAGAAATGAGCAGTAGCACTTAATTATTACTAGACCTGAATACCTTGGCAGGGCCAAAATGGACACACATACAGCCAGCAAGGGTAGGATACTTCGGGGCTGCTTGACCTGGCCTGACCTGGCTGGCGCAAGCAAAGAATCTTGCCTAGCCAGGGGAGCCAATTTGGCTCTCTCAGGCGGGCAAGGAAAAACTCATCCGCACAAGTCCCAAGATGCTCAGATAAAGCTTCCAAACAAGCACGCTTGCTCCCTATCTTTGCTTGGTAAGGCTACACGTTGACTAGTAGAGGAACCAAGCAGCCCCTTCGTCACTCCACAGGCCATATCCCATGGCATCTGTCCGAATCTTTTAAGATTTGGTGAGAGCATCTGGACACACTTCAAATTTCACCTTCTATATCTTCATTCGGCTATGCACTCTAAAATATTTCTCCTCCATATCAATTAACACCCCCAACGGACTAGTCAATTCTCATCCTTCAAATCTTATTTGTCTGCATTGTGTTGATATTCAAAATTTTGTAATTGTCTCGAACAATTTAAGATGGAGCAGTAAACTATCTAGTTACCTTTGTAAAACTGATTCGTAGCTCCTAGTAGAATCAAATTCAACAACATAATACTAGAAGTATTCATCAACACCTTTGGCATGATAGAGAAATTGTCTCTAGAATGGATCATCTACTCTATGTTCAGGCAATACATAACCTGAGCACACTGTACTTTTTGGAACAACTGCCTACAACATCCTGAAACAATTGAGCACACGGTAATAATTGATTTTTTTTTTGTTGAACTGACACAGTACTGAGATCTAGTAGTGTGTGTACCAAAATACAGGTTTGAAGGAAAAAAAAACACATCTGTATTTTGATTCATCAACAAGATCGTTTTCTCTATGCTGAAATTGTTACTCAATGCTGCAATTATGGACATTTCAGTGCTAAAATCACTTCCTCAATGGACCATCCTCTATAGGAGCAGACCAACCCCATCAGTGCAGTAGCACGGTTCTTCCCCAAGGCAGAACAAAGAAGCACTTCTCCACAAATCGACATTAATCCCCATCTCAATCTCGTTTCCCCTTGTCTTCCATCCCAAATCAACACAAACTCCAATCCCAATCTCGTTCTCTCTATTTTCTCCCATACCAATCAACACAAAAAAAAAGTCCCTAAATTCCTTTGGGCTATAGGGCTGAAGGCAACCCCGCACAGGAAGCGGGCGGACTGCTATGCAACGCAGTAAGGATGGGGGAGAGGTAGGACCTTAGGGAGAGGGTACAGCGCCTGGGGATGATGAGGGCGGGGAGCTCACCAAGGCCGCAGAGGAGCACCGGCGTATGACTTGCGGCGGCGACCCTATAGCCTCTACCGTGTCCGCGCGGGAACAAGACCATCACGCTGGGAGGGCGCCAGGGCGGATGGCGACCAGCGACCAGCGACGGCGAGGCAAGAACAGGCACGTTTGGTTTGGACTCTGGAGCCTGGCCCAGTAGGCAGTACAACTCAACTGTACCACCACAAACGGCGTATCCGCTGGATGGTTTCTGGGCCTGGTTTAGGCTGGCTGGTGCTGGTTTGTTGTGAGAGAAAAACACTGTTGGCTGACTGGTTTGGGCTGGCTGAAACCAACAATCGAACAGGCTGAAAGTTTTAAGGGTGGTTGACACAACGACTAAAGTTTAAGAGATGTCATGTTGAATGTCACGTGGATAAAAAATAAATTACAGAAGTTCTTGATAAACCGCGAAACAAATTTATTAAGCCCAATTAATCTGTCATTAGCACATGTTTATTGTAGCACCACATTGTCTAATCATGGACTAATTAGGCTTAATAAATTTCGTCTCGTAAATTAGTCTCAATCTGTACATTTAGTTTCGTAAATAGTCTATATTTAATACTTTGTGCATGTGTTCAAATATCCGATGGGACAACGATTAAAGTTTAGAAGGTGAAACCAAACACCCCCTTAATCAAGTCATAAACGATAATGTTATGGCACTGGCGTCTGTCATGTGACCCGTGTCCAAACGCGGCTCCTCATTCTTACTCCTTCCACGCTCCTTATCTCCTGCAGCAGCGCACCATCGCACGACGTCCTTCCCCGCCGGGTGCCCCTAACGTCCGCAGATCCGGCGATCCTATCTGTCACCTCGGTGAGAGCCATGGAGTAGGAGCCAGGAGCTGGATGTACTCACCTCCCGTGAGATCTATGGCGGCGGCGCAGCGGTGTTGTAAGGGAGTGGGTGGTTCTCCTCCACCTCGCGCGCGGCGCCCTTCGACACCCCCGACCGCGCCATCTCTCATCTCGGTGACTGAGCTCCCCCCACCCCGGTGGCCATGGCACTCCTCGTGTCCCATCCCCACCGTCGCCGCCGAGCCAAGTTAGGTACTAGTGGTGCTGGTCGCGGTGGTGCTGATGGTCACGCCGAACAGCAACAGGAGTGTACCATAACAACCCATGGCCGACACCAACATGATCGTGGTGACGACGCAGGATTCCGGAATCCTGGCACGGTTCCTTACCAACCCCGCGGCATCCCATCCGCGGCGCGACCGCGCCACCTCCACCACGCAACCCGCGCACCAACGGCGGCCCAATAAATCCCCTGCGCTCCGCGTCCGCCGGCACGCAACCCTAGCCTCCCTCCCCTCCTCCGCCGCCGCCGCTGCCGCCATGGTGAGCGCCGAGGCCGGCATCGACTACGTGCTGTGGACGGAGGCCGAGGTGTCCGCCCGCGTCGGCGATGTCGCCGCCGAGCTCGCGGCCGACCTGCGCGCGCTGCCGGAGCCCGCCGTCGTCGTCGGCGTCGCCACGGGCGCGTTCCTCTTCCTCGCCGACCTCGTCCGCCGCGTCGACGTGCAGCTCGCGGTCGACTTCGTGCGCGTCGAGTCCTACGGGGCTGGTACAGAGTCCAGCGGCAAGCCACGTATCACGGCCGACCTCAAGGTCGACGTGGCCGGCAAGCACGTCGTCGTGGTCAGCGGCTCGACCCCTACTCGTGAATCGCTTTTGTGTGGTTCGCGTATCTTTTGCAATTATCCTGTGGTGGTGTCCTGTAGCAAGAATTTTAGTTGGCTTTGATCATTTGGTTGGTACCCGCCATTTGCTTGTGGACAGACTCGATGGAAGATAATTCACGTGACCTCCTCTAGAGTCTAGATTGTTTACCTTCAATCAGTAATTCAGTTGATAGTCTTGTTTCTATGTTTCATGTTCCCAGAGAGTACTAGAAATTTAGAATGGCTGTCCAAACATGACTGCATAATTATTTTTTTGTCTGCACTAGGAACAGAAATCATTGACCTAACAAGGTGCTAATAATCTCAAATTGATCTAGTGTTCAATATTTTCGGGGAGGGCTAGGAGAAAAGGCGAGGATATACACTTAATCGTATGAGATTATTTGAGCACTGTTTGTAACTATTGAATAAATATCAGCTGGTAAGGCCACCTATATCATAGGGCATATACAGTTTGTACAGACTATAGAGTGCCTGTTTGAAGTGGGACATTTACAGCTACTCTGAATGAAGTAGTTTTGTGTAGAGCATATGCCAACTTTAAACGTAAATACAGCATTCACATTTTCCACTAGTATGCAATGTTGTGGTATGGCTCTAAAATATAGGCACCATGGGAATTATTAATGTGTTGCTTGATTCATGTTTTATATGTCTAGGAATAGTATTCTATTGAGAAATTTGGTCTGCATTGTGTCAGATTGATACTATGGGAAACGCATTTTTGAAAATAAATAAATAAATTTGATTATGCTAATAAGTCTTTCTTATTATTGTTTTGTAGTCCTAACTTCCTATAATCATCTGAGATGACTTCCTAGATCTTGGTGAGTCTGTTTGAGCTGGTATATGGAATTTGACAACGATTTCGTATCTCGGTAGGTTGAAGATATTGTGGACACAGGGAATACTCTGTCCTGTCTCATTGCTCATTTGGAGAAGAAAGGTGCATCATCCATATCGGTTTGCACTTTCCTTGACAAACTAGCAAGAAGGAAAGTCAGTCTTCAGCTAGTGGGGGATGGAAAATTCTACCGAGGCTTTGAGGTACGAATACCACCTGTCTCTGTATTGCATGCACTTCTTGAAAATATTTCCACAAAAATGTTTATTGTTAAGTAGCAAGTTCCATAAGTATGTAGTTTGCATCTTTCATTGGTAACAATCATAGTACTAAATTTCTTCAAAATAAAAACAATTATAGTACTGAAATGAAAAGCAATCCTGAGCCGCCCTTTATATTATGAGTAAAATGCATGGATGGTCCTAAGCTTGGAGGCACGCGGTGTCATCCAGGTTCTAAATTCCATTTTTTTTATTTCAGTGCCCAGACTACTTTGTTGTTGGCTATGGTTTGGATTATGCGGAGCTCTACCGTAACCTGCCTTATGTCGGAGTTCTCAAGCCCGAGATGTACAAAAAGGATTCAAGCAATTAGACCTGAGGAGGCTGTACTTGCACCACGTGCAAGAGATCAAAGTTACAAATGATGCAAAGATCTCAGTTACAAATGGTACAGTGATCTAGTCTTTCTTAATAACTTTGTAAAAGGAAAATGCAGAAAGACGTCTAGTTTACCCTTTTCTTCTGTTCAGGAAAACTGCAGTTTTCCAAGTTTCAGTAGCATAACTGCAAGATGTGCTATTGTTTGTCACCAAACAGCAACCCTGAAGGGAAAGATGTGGTTGCATGTGACATGTTACATTTTCAGTTTATAGGCTGAACAGCTTATCTCGTAGTGAGATGTGTCCTTGAAGTTACATCTGAGAGATTCCTTTGTGGTTATCTTATTCCATTGAACTTGGCTTGCCTACGTTGAAAATATTTTTCTGGATCACTGGCCTGGTTACTTCAGATTGGGAGGGAAACTACCAGTCAAACTGATGATTGGGAGGGATACTACCAGTCAAACTGAACGTATCAGTTCAGGTGACTATCGACCTTTTTAAGTCCTGGCCTTCGTCACCCACTCACATAACGAATTTGTTTAGAAGGATGTGTGTTGGGCATGGTCAGGATCCCAAGTGAACCTTTCCTGAACAATTGAAATTGAAGTGTATCCCGGAACTCCTCCGAAATTCATTGAAATTGAAATTTATCCAGGAACAGGAACTCCTCTGAGGCCTTTTTTAGTTGGCGAAATTTTTTGGGAAATGATACTGTAGTACTTTCGTTGTTATTGGGCAATTAGTGTCTAATCATAGTCTAATTAGGCTTAAAAGATTCGTCTCGTGAATTTCATCTAAACTGTATAATTACTTTTATTTTTTTATTTATATTTAATGCTTCATGCATGCGTCTAAAGATTCGATGTGACGAGGAATCTTAAAAAATTTTGCAAAATGAAAACTCGGCTTCATCTGCTATAGCTAAATTGCTGGAGCAGGAGCTGTTGCTACAGTGATGCGTTAGACTAACATTTAATTTACATTTGTAAATGAATGTTACTTTTCAATTCTCTACAAACCCAAACTGTTCCGTACAAATATTCATAGGCTTTGTTTAGTTCGCGGTTAGGAATTAGTATTCGGTATCGTAGTATTTTCGTTTGTATTTGATAATTATTGTTCAATCATAGCCTAACTAGGCTTAAAAGATTCGTCTCGTAATTTATAATCAAACTGTATAATTAGTTATTTTTTATCTATATTTAATACTCCATGTATATATCCAAAGATTTAATGTGATAGAGAGAGAGTGAAAAAACTTGCAGTCTAAACAACGCCGTATTATTCTCTGAATCCATGCATTTAAAGTAGGCCAAGCATTTCTGTTTTTCTTTTTCTTTTCAATCCACTCTTCTTCCCATCTCTCACTCGGCAAATCCTCGGCCATGGCGATGAGCTTCTTCTTGCCTACCACCACCCCTTCAGCCTCCGCATCCCTCCTCCCCATCCACCGCCAGCGCACCACCGGCCCCTCCCTGTCCTTCCCCCTCAAGCCCCACCGCTTCCAAGTTCATCTCAAACCTCCGCACTCCTCCCGAATCCCCTCCCTCTCCACCTCCTCCTTGAAGACCCCGACCGAGAGCGTTCTCTCTTCCGTCGTCTCCACCTCGAGGACCCTCCTTTTCGTGCTCGTCGCAGGCCTCCTCTCCCTCTCCGGCGTCCGCTCACTCCCCGCCCTCGCCTGCGCTCCCGCGCCGACCCAGCAACTCCAAGAAATCGAAGAGCAAGATGAGGAGGTGCGAATGTATTCGGCAATTCTGAGCCGCAATCCTGGCGACGTGGACGCGCTCAAGTGCGCTCTGTATGCTAAGATGAGGCGCGCGGATTGGGGTGGGGCGCTGCGGTACGCGCGACGGCTGCGTGACGCCGAGCCCAGCGAGGTGGAGTGGCGGCTGATGGTGGCGCAGCTGCACGAGCTCAAGGGGGACCTCGCCGAGGCTGAGCGTCAGTTCAGGGAGCTCCTGGCAGAGGAGCCCCTCCTCGTCCGGGCTCTCCATGTGGGTATAGCGTACATCCTCTTTCTAATCTATTCAGTAGCTGCAATTTGCCTGCAATTCTTCGTGTTGGTGTGGTTACTGCTGGCGTCGCAGTTGATGTGGTGATCAATGGTCAGTTATTGGATCATATATGTTTCAGTCTTTCAGACACTGGGAATTAAAGATGGTACCAGTAGCAATTGAAATACAGCATTACTGGTGAGGGGATGAGAAGCAGTGCATATGAAATTCTGCATTTTGCTGCAAGTTGTTTCTAAGCTATGCTAGAGTTGTCCCTAAAAGTTCACAGAAAGTTGTCTTGATGGCTTGATGCTTGACGTTCTCCAAAAGGAAAAGAATATGCATTTTTCCATACATTAGGCAGCTGGCCCCACTTGCTAGCAATTTCTAATATAAAAGAATCCAGGGGGAGGTTCATGCCACAGCCTAACTCTTAATAGTCACATAATGGAATATTCATTAAGATGGTAGGAAGTACTAACTATGCAAGGGGCTGTTGTCAGCATTACATTGTAGAGGGCTGTTGTCAGCATTACGTTGTAGATATATAGTGTTGTATACTGATTAGGTTAGGCTTCGTAAATTTAACAGATTAAGTTTTTACAAAAACTGATTATGCTAAGTGTTGCAATTTTTACTTGATTGATGGCAACCATAATATACTTCTTGATTTCATGAGGAATGAAGCAGAGCAAGCTCTTTACTACTTGACGTGTCTGCTCGACATTTTGTGTTCAGCCATGAGCAGCAAATTCTCAACACCAATCTTGTCTTAGACTTTTAAAACTTGCTCTTTATTAGAATCCCATCCTTGTGACATTCTCTAAGTACTTAGTAATTCCTCATGTCTGGTAACACCTTTCACTCTTGCTGTCTTGCAGGGACTTGCACTATGTATGCAGAAGAAGCTTGAAGGCCCTACCGTTTTTGAAATGCTTGAGAATGCTTTGCAGCTTGCAACTTCAGAGAAAAGGGTCCCGGAAGAGCGCAACATAAAGCTTTTGATCGCACAAATGCATGTTGTCATGGTAACATTTATTCAAATAGGATGGAAATCTGAGACCATGATAGTTTTTGGTATCTAAATTCAAATTTTGATGGCACAGGGTCAGTTGGATGTTGCATCTGAGAAACTACAAAATCTTATAAATGAGGATCCTCGAGATTTTCGGTCTCATCTTTGCCAGGTACTCTCTGATATTTTGTTGAGTTTGATTTGTCCTGAAGTACCTTCGTTTTGACTTTGAATGTGCATTTTGTCTGTCTATGGTGTTGGTTCTGCAGGGCATTGTGTATGCACTTTTAGACAGAAAAGAAGACGCAGATAAGCAGTTTGATTTATACAGAAGCCTTGTGCCAGATGAATTCCCAGATAAGAGTTTTATCAGTGATGTTATACTAGCGGCTAGAATGGAGTCACATGATCGGCTACAAAAGGAATTTGAATCTGAGTTTCAAACAAAGAAATGATACATTAAGATTTCAATTGATGAGGCCCAAATACTCCTGGTAGGATAAATAGTTGCATAGTGATGTGCACTGAAACACACCGGTCTTATTAATGAAATACAACACAGTACAGCATAGTGAAAAGAGGTTTCTCCTATCAGGCTATCACCAATTTTCCTCATTCCTCTCCCTCTCAGTCTCTGCAGACATTTCTCAGTAAAGTATAATATAGCGAAGAGCAAATTCTGCTTGAAGTTAAAGAGCTGTTGTAGCCAACCAGATGGATTGAGTTGTTGCTGTACAAATGTAGAAATTGTAAAGCTTATGTTTCGTCCCTTCTTTTTGTACTATCAGCATAATATTCATGTTGTACGCACACTTCATCCATTTTAAGTAACATTCTTACAGCTCCAAGGCATCTTCCTGAGCAGTGGTGAGAATGTTCAAATACGCTTATTTTCCATAACCATTGGTTACAAGTAAACACGGTCATAGATTAGTCTCATGCTGATATATAAAAGTTATCTTGAACATTTTATTGAAAGCATGATGTCATAAATGCACTGTTATTCAAATTACAGTCCCATTAGATTAATGCTTTTATAAAAATCAGATTAATAGGTTTTACAACCGGTGGATGTGGGTGCTGTTTCTGTAGGCCCGACACCCGGTGGATGTGGGTGTTATTCTGCACCCAGTGTTCTTTGGCCAGGGCCTAAAACAGTATAAGTACCCAGTACGCCCATTATGAAAGTGAGAATGGATTAATAAAAAAAAATTACTTCCTTCCTCTTCACCTGAACCCTTACCTCTCCTTTCTACTCATTTTCTTCTGAAATTCCTACTGATCCCCCTGTTATACTCGGTTCCTCGCAGGATCCTGACACATGTGCTAGGGTTCCTTCGAGAACCATGAGTAGCAAAGGGGAAATTTTACGAGCTGAGGCTGTTTAATGGACCTATTTTATTTTATATAGGCAAGATGATTGATTTTTTTTCTTTTTTTGTTAGCTCAAATGTGTTGGGACCTGTAACGAGCATCAAATAGAACAACGTATTGTGGAACAGTTTCTAGTCATTGATCAATGCAATCATTGGTACAATCACATACCAAACAGCTTCTGAACTTCTGGTGATGCTAAGCGCCTCCAATTTATTGGAATTTGTGCACAGACAAGTTATGCTTAACAGTATGGGAATTTTATTGGAATTCTGGACAGACTCCTAGCAAGTTCCAACGTAGGCGATAGTCCTTTTGGAACAATGTAATGGAGTCAGATTTTCCCTACGGCATTAATTACTCCAGAAACCATTATATATGATAGTAGTCGGTTTCCGTTTTATTTATAGTCTGTTTCCAAGGTCCCAAATTCTTTCCTTGTGGGTAATTAGGTTAGAATCTTGCATTCAGTATTCATATGGAATAATGTGAATTGCACTTCAATTGTTGTTTTCTCCTGCTCCTGTACTTATGCTTTCCTGCATTCCAGACAAACCTTCAGCTTGTGATGATTGGGCTACAACTGCACCATCTTGTTTTTTCGCGAACACAACTGCACCATCTTGTAAGATCAAAACCCATGGCCTCCATCATTGACAAATCTTAGGACATTCAAAATACTTTTTCCAATTTTGTCACTTGCTTAAGGGCATGTTTCTTTGGGCTTCCTAGAAGCTTTTGGACCTTTCAAAAACCAAAAAGCTCCTGGAAGCCAAGAGCCAGAAGCTCACTATAACGTGCTTTTGGGCATTTAGCTTATGGAAGCTGTTTGGTTTTTGGAAAGTCCAAAAGCTAGTAGTCTAAAAGTGGCCAAAAGCTCAAACAAACACAGCCTAAAGATTAGTCCTCTTGTCATGTAGACTTTTCGGTGTTTATCACACTTGCTTTGACACCATTTTTCCGTGGATTAAAATTGTACACTTTTCTCTAATCATGGTTGAACTTGGAAACAACCAATTCCATATTTCATTGTACCAAAGGGAGTACATATGTATGAAATCTGGTAAAATATCTTATCCATGATTATTTTCACTATAGGAAACCATTTACCATTGCACTGCTGAAATGCTTTTGTGCTGTGATATGATGGTTTGTGCTCTTGTAGAACCTTGGACAATTCAAACTTGATTCAGGAGCGCTTGCATGGAAGAAACCAGGTGGATGAAAGGTTATTGAGGTTGATAAAGCTGATATCTCTTCCATTGCATGGATGAGTATCCCCAAATCTTATCTGCTTGAGGTTGAGACGAAGGAGGGCTCCTTTTACAGGTTCTTTGGCTTCCATAAACAGGAGATATTCAATCCATTGCTTTTTTTTTTCCTGAAGAAAATTAGGTATTCCTATTATCTTTGTTTAATGGAGCAACGTTAAAAAAAAAAATAAGAGAAGAATGCAACCACATCTAGACTTCATTTCATAGACCCCTATCTGACAATTGGAACATTGACAATATTGTAACACGAGAGCTCTCAAGTATTTAATTTACTTTTAGGATGTTAGCAACCTGACTAACCTCGTACAAAGGAGAATGGGAATCTCACAGGAGAAGCAGCTTTCCATTTGTGGGCATAATTGGGGTGGAGTTGAAATCAAATGGTTAGCTAAGTTTTCAATTCTATTTAAGTGTTCTCCTTACTCCATTGTCCTTTCATAACAGCTTTCTGGTTTTATTCCTTTCCCTATTCTTTCCATTTCAGGAACTAGGCTTTCCTTTCATGTTGGTGGGAAGGTAGTATTTGAAGTTTCTCTAGCAGATGTATTGCTGGCAACACACACTTCAGTTATAGGGTTCTAAGAACTGCGACAGAGCGCAGCTGATATGCTTGCTTTCCAAAAAAATACAAAAGTCTGTGTGAGTAGGATACACAACTTAAAAGGGTATCAGGCCCATGGTGGTCAATTTTTTCACTCTTCCAGATCCTACAAGAAAGCTACGGAATTGCCTTGAAGTGCATCGTTTGGAGTATTGGACCAAATAATTCACGCCCAAACAAACCTAATTAATCCTTTGGTTCAACGGCATCAAGGTGGAAAACCATGAGCAGGCAGGAAAAGCAAATATTGGCATATTGCTAAGCAGTAGCAGGGCAGAGTCCAAACAGCAAAGCAAGGAGGCTCCCCGAACCAGCAAAATGAACTGCCTTTGTCCTGCCCTTTTGGGAATAGAACGAGAATCATGTCATAAATAGCTTGCTTTATGCCCGTGATAATGTGATGCAACGCAAAATTGCACATTTTGTCAAAACAAAACGCATTCTGCGTTGTAAATTTGTAATGCTCCTAAATAGCCTCCAATGCAGAGTTTGTACTCATCGTTTGCATTAATCACATACTAGCTTGTATGTCCTAAACCAAACCAAGTACTGAGCAATGGCATGGCCACCAGTAAAATAACATTAGACAACACACCTTGTATACTTGTAGTGCACACACACAGATCCCAAACTACCTAAAATCTGCCAACTTTATCATTCAAATAATCGAGATCGCTGACATTGGATGATCAATGTACGAAATTAAATCGCAAGCACTACAAGCAGGTTATTTTTAAGTTCAATCCTTTTTTTTTTTTTACCTAAGACGGCAGAGCAAGGGAAGGAAGTTAGGAGGGCGTCGCAGCAGACGCCGGCTGTCCTCGCACACGAAATCCTTAGAGGCGAAGGCCACGGAACGTGAAAGACGGAGCTCCACGTCCTGAGAGGCGGCCGGGTACGTACGGCTGGGACACCGTCGTCGACATAGCCGCAGCGCGCGTGGTAGGGAAAACGGCAGTTCCCCCGGTATGGTGCCTCGTCTCAAAGCATGCACCGCATGCAGATGGTCAAAGGAAAAAAACGGAAGAGAAAATCGGAGAAGAAAGTATGCAGCCGCCGCATGCATTACAACCACGTCAAATGGAGCCACACGCTAGGTGACGCGCACACACCCGGGCGAGGCCACGCGCGGCGAGACGAATCGGGACCTGTACTTTCGACGGCGATCGCTGTGCGCCGAGATGGCGGACGGCCACCACTTTAACAACATCTCCCTCGGCGGCCGTGGCGGCGGCGTGAGTTGTCGATCCCATTCATTTCGCCCTAAGTGGAGATTTAGCAATCCACTCGTTAGGGTTTGGCTTTGATTTAATGGCGATCGTCTCTATGTCTCTGATCCGAGGGTCGGGTTCAGGAATTTTGTTGGTTTTTTTTTATTTGAATTTTGTTGGTCAGAGCTCTCAGCCTGCAGTGGTTGATTTACCTAGAGATCACAAGTTAGGGTTTATTCAAGATCACAAGTTAGGGTTTTATTTGAGTGGTATGTTTAGAATTTTGAGAAATTCTGTGGGAACAAGGTCCTTGATAAATTTTGTAACAACAGACTTGTGGGAACAAACAGCCTCCTTAAATGGAACAAATCTGAATTTCTAGTTTTCTTCTATCTATTATGAGATAGTATAGTAATTTTTTTGTCGTGTATAATTGCATTCTCTCAGTCCCATGTTCGCCAAAAGGAGCACCGACTTGTGATAATTGAGCTGCCGTTGCACCTTTCATTAAGATATATAGTTTTCAAATTTTCATAATCCTTTTGGTCTGAACGTATGCTCTTGTTTAAAGATTATTATTCCTGTCATAGTAGCTTTATCAGTATATGTCATACTTAGGCATAGAAAGTTGTTTTTCAATCTTTGCGGTTAGAATTGTGCATCTTGCAGTCAGCTTCATTTTTTTCACTACAAAAAGTAGGGAATGTAGTTCAAATCTGATAAACTCTCGATTTATTTTATTTATGATTGTTATTGCAAGTGATGAAATTCTTGTGGTGATGTGATGGCTTTTGTGTTGTAGAACCCTGGGCAGTTCAAACTTTACACAGGAGGCTTGGCGTGGAAGAAGCAAGGAGGAGGAAAGATCATTGAGGTTGATAAAGGTGATATCACTTCTGTGGCTTGGATGAGGATTCCTAAATCTTATCAGCTTAGTGTTGGGACGAAGGAGGGCCTCTGTTACAGATTTTTTGGCTTTCGTGAACAGGTTATATTCTCTCCTGTTTTATCTGAAGGAAAAAACTAGCTGTACATGATTTCTATTTTTAGTTTCAAGAGATGTTGAAAAATAAGACAACAATTGTTTATAGTTTTCTAATAGACCTGATAGATGTGCCAGTGTCTATGTTTCTCTCCGATAATTAAAATCTTTGCATGTCGCAACTCCAGTTTTGTTCCTTTACTTTCCAGGATGTTAGTAACCTAACTAATTTCATAGAGAAGAGCACTGGAATCACACCAGAAGAGAAGCAGCTTTCTGTTACTGGGCATAATTGGGGCGGAATAGAAATAAATGGTTAGCCGAAATTTCTGTATCCATTGCCTCATGGTTTCCTCTGTTTTGGTTTGATTATTTTTTCCTATCCTTTCCATTTTAGGGAATATGCTTTGCTTTAATGTTGGTTCAAAGGAAGCGTTTGAAGTCTCTCTAGCAGATGTGGCACAGACTCAGATGCAAGGGAAAACAGATGTTGTCCTAGAGTTCCATGTAGATGATACTACTGGGGCTAATGAGGCCTGTGAATTGCCCGAATGTGTTTCCTTTGGTCCATGTTTACCTTAGTTTTATTAAATCTTGTTGGTGCTATGTGCTTTTGGCTACCTTGCTGTTTTTTTTTATGTAAAATAATAAATGGACTATTTTTGCATACAGATATCATGGAATGGTAACAAAACCATCATACTATTTTATATTGCATAGTGTGTAGTGTCTATATCTGTTTCTCCACTATGTAACAAATGATTTTTCTGCCATATATATTCTATCAATCTCATTTAATGGTTCACATGGTTAGTGTTACATAAATTTTTCAAGGATTTGGCTGTGCTAAGTTGCAAACCGTTAATAATAGCTACAATTTTAATGATCCATGTTTGCTGAGTTCATCTCATTTCTTTCGTGTTGATTGCAGAAAGATTCATTGATGGATTTAAGTTTTCATGTTCCGACTTCGAATACTCAATTCATTGGAGATGAGCATCGTACCTCAGCTCAGGTGAGATCGTTGTTAAGAACAGTATGAAAATGGAAAGAAAACAGTTTTTTTTAAAAGGAAAACACATCCATGCATGACGGAAATGATGAAATTTCTCCTTTTTAGATGCTATGGCAGGCTATCTCGGTTGAAATTGATGGTGGTGGCTCCTCAGAGATGGCTGTTGTTACATTTGATGGAATTGCAATTCTTACACCAAGGTGGGAAAATCCTACAACTCTGTAGAATATTATTTATAAAAAATATGATATTGTTGAATGTCTTTTTTGTTTTGCTAAATAGCTAGCTTCTCCTTTTCTATTCAGGGGCCGATACAGTGTTGAGCTTCATCAGTCATTCTTGCGACTCCAAGGACAAGCTAATGATTTCAAAATCCAATATAGTAGTATTCTTCGCCTATTTGTTTTACCAAAGGTTGTATTTATTTTACATACATGCTGAGATCTTTTATTGTACATAATAACATATGGTTCCATCCTTGCTTTTTCACCTATGCAGTCACACAATCCACATACCTTTGTGGTTATCACACTTGATCCACCAATTCGCAAAGGACAAACTTTATATCCTCACATTGTTATTCAGGTGCCATACCACACTTCAATTTTCACCTAATTGGATAAAATGTTCATCCCAAAGAATTAATTTCCTTACCGTGTGAACAGTTTGAGACAGAGGCAGTGGTTGAAAGGGAACTGGCATTAAGTGGTGAGGTTTTGGCCGAGAAGTACAAGGATAGGCTTGAGAGCTCCTACAGGGTGATATATTTACTCATTTTCAAAAAGTCATTCATTCATCTAAAAATGGATCATAAACCACAAGATGATCTATGTTGTATGTTTGCATATTTCTCATAGGATTTTATTTGCATAGTTACATGCATTATTTTTAATTTAATGAAGTTGTTTAAGCTTCCTAGCTGTACAGTTCTCCTTGCAAGTAGGGTGGTCGTTAGCTTCTATTTGGCAAAGTTATGTAATTGAATAAACCGTTATGTTGACTGTTATGTTGTTTTCATCTTTCACTGCATTACAGGGTCTTAATATGTTGATCATCCCTTCTACTTACATCTTCAATCTACTTACATCTTCAATTGTTGGGTTATTGATTTATTTGTAGGGTCTAATACATGAGGTATTCTCCAAGCTCCTTCGTGGCTTATCTGGTGCTAAAGTGACAAGGCCAAGTACATTCCGCAGTTGCCAAGATGGATATGCAGTCAAATCATCACTTAAAGCTGAAGATGGTTTGCTTTATCCACTCGAAAAGGGCTTCTTCTTTCTGCCAAAGCCCCCAACACTAATTCCTCATGATGAGGTCTGCTTTATTAAAGAAATATAAAAGTTTTTCATTCAATTATTCTGTCCCATGGTTCGCTGTTACTTCCTGTAGATTGAGTATGTTGAGTTTGAGCGTCATGGTGCTGGAGGTGCAAGTATATCATCTCATTACTTTGACCTTTTGGTCAAGCTCACAAATGATCAAGAACATCTCTTCAGAAACATCCAAAGGAATGAATACCATAACCTCTTCAACTTCATCAGGTTTTTATATGTTTTTGTTGATTTATATAATTGTAGCCAATGTGTTTTTATGAATCTGATAGTAGCATCTTGTTCCTTTATAAATTTTCAAGTGGCAAGCATTTGAAAATTCTGAATCTTGGAGATGGCCAAGGTAGAACTAGTGGTGTTACTGCTGTTTTTCAGAGCACCGATGATGATTCTGTTGATCCACATCTGGAGCGGATAAAAAATCAGGCTGGTAATGAGGAAAGTGATGAAGAGGTATTGCCTCCCTTAGTCGATAACTCAATATAAGGTTACCATCTGTCAATTGCATGCACATTTTTGTGTAATCTCTCTTCAAATTAGGATGAAGATTTTGTGGCAGACAAGGACGATAGTGGATCTCCAACCGATGATTCCGATGCGGATGGCTCTGATGCTATCATGAGTGGAGGAGAAAAGGAGGTAACTAAATTTTCTCTTACAGTATATAAAATAGCAATGGTTTCAGAATGAATCAGAATAGCTATAGAATGCACTGTGCTAACAAACTTCTTCCAGAAACCTTCCAAGAAGGAAGCTACTAGCTCAAAGGAAGCTAGTAGCTCAAAGCCGCCTGTGAAGAAGAAGCAGAAGAGTGGGCCTGATGAAGGTTCTCAAAAAAAGAGGCCAAAGAAGAAGAAAGATCCCAATGCCCCTAAGAGAGCTATAGCCCCATTCATGTACTTCTCAAAGGCTGAGAGAGCTGTAAGTTACTTATAACCCTAAATTTCAGAAGGCCCCAATATTGAGAAAACTGAATATAAATAGTTGGAGAAACTTTCAACCTCTCATTTATCCAGCCCCTGATTTATGTTTCTTTTAGAACACAAGGACCTAGAATTTCACTTTCCATTTGGTTATATCTCTGCTATTTTTTTTCTACTCTATTGTATGCAAAACACGCTAGGTTGCAATGAAGAGCACGTTTTTTATTCTCTTGATGAGGCACTTAGCTTAGGATTTTGCAAATCGAACAAATAATAGACGTACGTGTCAAAAAATTAACAGATACTTCCCTATTGCAGAATATCAAGAGCAGCAATCCTGAACTGGCTACCACAGAGATTGCAAAGAAGCTTGGAGAAAGGTGGCAAAAGATGACAGGTACCCGTCTAGCTCTATGACATACTATTTAAGACTCCATTGTCTCCTTGCACATATAGATCCTTCCTGTAGGTGATCATGTTTGTTTACTGAAAAAACCAAGACAGATTTGGTGAGCATCTGTTATAACCATTTCCACCCATTTAAATTTTGCAGCTGAGGAAAGGCAGCCATATGTGGAGCAGTCCCAGGTTGACAAGCAACGCTACGTAGAAGAGTCTGCAGCCTACCGTGGTGCAGCCGCTCAGCAGGGCTCTGGCGCTGGATCAGAATGAAGGTTCAATCGTTTTGATAGTTAGCTGCAGGGCTGGATTATTAAGTTATCAGAATGGCCGGGAATATTTACCTTAGCTTTTGAATCTATCTTAGCTAGAGGAAGTGAGCCTAGCACAACTGATTGGGTGAGAGGTGTGGCAATGCACCCAACCACCCAGGTTCAAGTCCCGTCTTGACTGAATTTGGGTGCCTATTTCTCTTAATGAAAAACCACCTAATTCCTCCTAGGTTAAATCTCTTTTTTTTAATCTATCTTAGCTAGTGTTACTATTAATATGTATTGACTGGAATACCCTAAAATCTAAGCTGAATGCCATCCTTTGACAGTTAAGCAAATCCCACCGAACAGGGACAAAATGCAGCTGCAGGTTTATTGAGTTTGTTTGAACTATATTTTAAAAAGATTTCAGACAAGTACAACTATTTTTGGCATAAGAACTACAAAATTACAACTATTTTGACATATGTATCATAGAACTACATTTACTTTCCCATTTGGTACCATGAAAATACAACTCCTTTGATACTTGATTGATACTATGAGAATAGTTTTAGTTATGTGGTACCCAACGCCAAAATAGTTGTAGTTCTCGGATACATGTCAATATAGTATTATTCCATAAAATTGACTTATGATTTTAAAGATGATCTTATGTGTACTCTAGATGCACATCAGCATGTTAATGGTTACGTCCAGAGTGTGTTTTTGTGAGCACGCATTTAGGATAAGAATACAACGTCAACCTATAGGCTAACCCGAGTGGCTAAAATAAAGAAAACGCCTAGCACCAATGCTAAAACCATTAGAACCTTCTAGCTGCCTAACGACCCTTGCAAACTCTGAATCCATCCAAGTACTCAGGTTAGACTACTATTGTTGGTATGGTTGACATGCCATTTAACATGAGAATTCTGCTCCTTCCAACGAAAACATAGTGCCAAGACGACAGAATCAAATTAAAACCCTTTCCTATCTATTTGGGCAAGTGCTTCCTGCATTTTGCCAAGATGACAGAATCAAATTTTGTTAGTGGACATAGTTCATGTGGAATTTGCTAACACACACCACCAGCACTTAAATTTGTACACTTATGTGGGACACTTCAGCCATTAGAATAACCATATGATCAATCCGAAGAGAGAGAAAGAGGGGGTATGAAAGATCTCTTCCCTCCCTCCATTTTGGCCGCCATTCCGCCAAGGTAGGTGTCCTAGATGGTGCAGAGCTCCTAGCCGGTCAAACAGGGTATGCCCGGGCATACCCGGCGATACCCTGTGGCTCCGCCACTGGCCACCAAGGTAGGTGTCCTAGATGGTGTAGGTCCTAGGCACTATACTGCAGAGGTGTCATCATCAAGTGGAGTTGATGAGCTTGTAGCGTCCGCTCACGGACTAGAACATGGTGTTGCCTCCAATGGGTATTGCATGTCCAGCCATTAGCATGTCACTAGCCTGAACAAAAGCTAGACTAAGACGGTCGTAAACTAGGCTTCTGAGTCATTGAGCCACAACAACACCATGTTCGTGAATAAATTAACTACAAGAAACTGGATGGTCTTGGTAGCAACAGAATCGGCGAGACAAGGGTGTGCCGCATGCCCATGCATGTGGTGTAAACGGTACGGATATTTCTCTGACCGATTGAAAGTCTTGCTTATTCGTATGAAATGTATTATATCCGAATATGTAGATTTAGTATTTGTACCCTATTCTGATACCCAAATTTTGGATACATATAGTATTGATATCCATTCATATCTTATCCAAAATATCTCTAAGGTTTAATTTAGCTATCCATACTCGTATCCGTATGTGTCAGACCTTATCCGATCCGTTGACGGTGAAAGAGGCTTCTCTATCTTAAGCTAACTTATCAATACTTTAACGTAGGGCTTCACAAACACGGGAATATGAACGTATGTTCGAGGCAAAAGCAACATGCCATATAGGCATGAAGGGCTTGGATTTCCAAAACTCCCAACGTAGGCTGCAAGTCGTCCAATTCCTAGGTCTAACTTGGGGTAACATACATCAATGCATTATTCCATGAGGGTCTCGATAGAAATAATACGGGAATATGAACGTGATCCCAAAGGAGGGTGGGGCTTCCTCGCTACAACATGTTCTCCATTTAATGTCTACCACTTTTGTCAGACAAAGTATAGCGTCCTCTGTAGGCTTCTCTAACAACCTGCAAGGCTACTGATGCCTGTGATATGGATGTTCACTGCAAAGCTGAAGGATGAGGCAGTACGCTATGGTGAAGTGATGGAGAAGCCCCGATAGAAAACTCATTCCAATAAGGGCCCGTTCGGTTTGGATTTTTTTGGTTCCCGGTGAAGATCTGGCTATACAAATTACACGGCCATTCCTGGTAGGATTGGTTCCAGGGCATAGAATCCCGGGAACCGAACGGAGCCTAAAGCAGATACTATACGAAGGCCCTGTTTGGGGTATCTTCTATGCTCGATTCTTGCAAAAAAAGCAAATTCCTGTCCCTAAGCACACTGCTTTTGAGTCGATTGCCATCAGCGAGCAATGTATAAGGGACTTTTCGCCATCATGGTTCGTCTCAAGCTTTTCCTCATCATGGTGTCGATTCTTCCTCTCCGCGCTCCTCCTCAACACTGAGCTCCTCCTAGTTGCATTGGTCTGCCTCACGCTCCTCTGCGCCGCTGCCGAGCTCAATCCTCCCTGCCTTCTCCTTGCGCTCCTCTACAATGTAGCTGAGCTCGGTCCTCCGCGCAGTGCTCATCTTCCTTGTGCTCCTCTGCATTGTCGCCGCCAATTTTCTCCTTTGCGCTGCCGTCGGTCTCCTACCCACACTCTGTAACACCTCGGTGTTAAGCATGCATTAACATTTTGCAAATCATGAGCATAATCCCCACCCTGCATTCATAAGCATGACATGAAATATAGGATTGAACCATGTATGTTGCATTACTGTTTAAATGAACCTGGGTCATGTTTGTGCTTGTAGTGATGTTTAACATGTTTGTTTGGGAGTACAAATGACTTAGAAATATTTCACATGCATTTTGGAGCAAGGTTGATATTCAAAGTTTTCTCAAATTTTGCTTTTGAAAATAATCTTCCAAAATACGGTTTTGAAATTAAATTGACCTTAATTTTGTAATTCAAAATCTAGTGGGAATTAGCCCTAGCTCCTTTTGATAAAGTTGTAGAGAATAAATTTTAGAGCAACTTTTATTTTTTGGCCAAAGTTTGAAACTACTTTGAAAAGGTTCAAAATTTCATTTGAATGAATTTGGAGAAGAAATAAAAAGGAAAATCACATTTTCACCTTAATGGGCCGCCGCCTCCCTTTTGGCCCAGCAGCACAGGCCGGCCCGGCCTGCCTCCGCGCCTGCCGTCCGCTCGCCCGCACCCGCGCTCCGACCGCGCTAGGGCACGCAAGTCACGTGGTGGCCATGCGCCGGCGAGCTCGCCGCATGGCGCCATCGGCCTGCCCCGTCCCGACCGGCCGCGCTGCCTTCAAGGCCCCGACTAGCCGCACCCTGGCACCGCACTCCAACCCCCCTGCCTCTCGCTCGGACAGCAGCAGCAGCAGCGCACGCGCCTGCCATCGCCCACACCAGCTTCCTCGCCGGAGTTGGCCGTTCCGGCCGCTCCAGTTCGCCTGAGCTAGCTCCGTCTCGCCCTGAGCTCCGCCTCCACCTCGTGCACCCCGTGCTTGTGTCGGTTCACCGTGGTAAGCCTTCACCGGCCGGGAATCCTTCGCTGGAGTGAGCTCCTCCTTGCCGGAGCTTGGCTCCGCGCGGACAGCCCCGCTCCGCTTCCTCTCCCTCCTCCTTTTCTCGCACACGAGCACCGCACTGCGTCACTGAGTCTCTCGAGCACCTCCTCTCACCGTGCCATGGCCAGGGACGCCTCACCGGCGACGACCCGCACCGCTGCTCCGCCATGCATGGCAGCAGCCGGCTTCCCGAGCTCCTTGGCCCATGCCACGGGCACCGTTGGGTTCGCACGAGGGTGGGGAGCACGCTGGTCACCTTCACCGGGCCGGAGACCTCGTCGTCGGTGAGATCTCGGCGGTCCGCCGCCTCCTCTATCCCGTGTGGCTGCCAGGTGGGGCCTGCCTAACGCGGGAGCCCACCTGTTTGTTGCTCGGTGTGTGTGTCTGTGTTCAGATCCGGGTGGATCTAGCATTTTTGAGCCGGGATTTTCAGAAAGAATGAAAGAAATGATTTACAGATTTTGTTTAAATGCTTTGGAAATTCATAACTTGCTCAAAATA